>NC_141693.1:1545865988-1545868488 GCF_964263255.1 Lissotriton vulgaris | reverse complement strand
GTTCAGACACCAGTGTTTGACGATTGAATACATTTAAATAATGCATCTAGACTGCAAGTGTTAATCTGTGCCTCAGTGGCCTAATGGCTAAGGCACTGGCCTCCTAAGCCAGGGATTGTGGGTTCGAGTCCCATCTGAGGTGAAAACCAATATCCACTCTTACTTTTCCAGAAAAATTGATATATTTATTACATGCTTCCGCTCAGAAGCTTATGTGGTATTAGGAACTTTGAAATGGTACCATTTTACTTCTGTACTCTTCAGAGTCATGTTGGTGTTCTGAAACTACAAAGTAGATTTTTAAACACCTATCTTTGTCAGATGCAACTTTGACCCGGCAGAAAATATTCCTTTGGAAAAAATGATTTGAATTGGATTGGTGTAACTGTTGTTTCTAGAGGTGGTGACAGGCTTTCAGCTACTTGAATAGGGCAAGTCAGGATTCATGAAACGTATACAACCTTTGAGCGTGTGTAAATTGGCATATCCAGAAAGGAGCAGTTTTTACTACTGTCAAAACAGTTTCTCTCCACCTCTAGAAATATCCAGAGCTATGTAAAGCATACAACTGAGCTTTATTTTTATGAAGAAAGAGGTTTAAATGCAAAAAAGAAAACAAAAGCTTATCGTACTGGTGACATTTTCATTATATAGATTCCAAAAGAGTGCTTTAATTGAAAGGAGCTGAAAACACACAATGGGATGTAAACCTAAATAACTATAAATATCATATTTCCCATTCTTGCATACCACCTACATTATAAAAATAAGCACAGCAGGACATATGACCGCGTGGCCTAATGGATAAGGCGTATCACTTCGGATCAGAAGATTGAGGGTTCGAGTCCCTTCGTGGTCGGTTTTTGCCAATGGTCACACAACTCAGATTTCCATTCAGAATGGAAGCAGGCTCTTCCAATACTCTTATAGCCATCATGTTCTCATTCCTAATTATTCATGAAGTGGAGTACATACTGCACAGTCATTTAGATTGCATCTTCAGCCTAAAATCTTGTTCATGTTAGTGGCATTAAGAAGTGCTTCTATGTACACGCACGGAATATGTAATAGGGTTGCTGAATTTTGACTTGACAGAATGGGTTTTTAGCTTAAGGGTGTGTAGATGAAATGCAAGGTGTGTAAGTATGTGTTCATGGAGTGCTTCAAGTGTAAAATCGGTATGATTTGTGCAGTTAAAGTGATAATTTTGCCTACGAGAAAGAGAAGTACTACAGAAGAATTATAAAGGATTGGCACATTGGCTGCCTTTGCTGATGACACAGTTGGCTAATTTGTGGAGCATTGGTCTATTAAGTTGCAGAGTGTGGTTGAACTTGGTTAGGAGACTTGGTGCCTGTTTCTGTGTCCTGCTGAAGACAAGGACGGCTTGATACCACTGTCAAAGCCCAGTTTATTGAGAATTGCATTCAAGAACGAAGAAGTGTTGAGTCGAGAGGGGTTCTCCTCCAATTTCTCTCCACTTGCTCGAAATGCAGAGCCTCCATTATAGCACAGAACAGAGTGTTAAAGTCGGGGATGGAAGAGGATGAAAATGGGAAGTTTACTTATGGAGAGAACTGAGAAATGTCCTGTGTGCAGACACCAGTGTTTGACGATTGAATACATTTAAATAAGGCCTCTAGACTGCAGGTGTTTAACTGTGCCTTAGTGGCCGAATGGATAAGGCACTGGCCTCCTAAGCCAGGTATTGTGGGTTCGAGTCCCATCTGAGGTGAAAACCAACATCCACTCTTACTTTTCCAGAAAAAATTGATATATTTATTACATGCTTCCGCTCAGAAGCTTATGTGGTATTAGGAACTTTGAAATGGTACCATTTTACTTCTGTACTCTTCAGAGTCATGTTGGTGTTCTGAAACTACAAAGTAGATTTTTAAACACCTATCTTTGTCAGATGCAACTTTGACCCGGCAGAAGATATTCCTTTGGAAAAAATGATTTGAATTGGATTGGTGGAACTGTTGTTTCTAGAGGTCGTGACAGGCTTTCAGCTACTTGAATAGGGCAAGTCAGGATTCATGAAACGTATACAACCTTTGAGGGTGTGTAAATTGGCATATCCAGAAAGGATCAGTTTTTACTACAGTCAAAACAGTTTCTCTCCACCTCTAGAAATATCCAGAGCTATGTAAAGCATACAACTGAGCTTTATTCTCATGAAGAAAGAGGTTTAAATGCAAAAAAGAAAACAAAAGCTTATCGTACTGGTGACATTTTCATTATATAGATTCCAAAAGAGTGCTTTAATTGAAAGGAGCTGAAAACACACAATGGAATGTAAACCTAAATAACTATCAATATCATATTTCCCATCCTTGCATACCACCTACATTATAAAAATAAGCACAGCAGGACATATGACCGCGTGGCCTAATGGATAAGGCGTCTGACTTCGGATCAGAAGATTGAGGGTTCGAGTCCCTTCGTGGTCGTTTTTTGCCAATGGTCACACAACTCAGATTTCCATTCAGAATGGAAG
>NC_141693.1:1545808488-1545855988 GCF_964263255.1 Lissotriton vulgaris | reverse complement strand
TTGGTGCCTGTTTCTGTGTCCTGCTGAAGACAAGGACGGCTTGATACCACTGTCAAAGCCAAGTTTATTGAGAAACGCATCCAGGAAAGAAGAAGTGTTGAGTCGAGAGTGGTTCTCCTCCAATTTCTCTCCACTTGCTCGAAATGCAGAGAGTCCATTATAGCACAGAACAGAGTGTTAAAGTCGGGGATGGAAGAGGATGAAAATGGGAAAGTTACTTATGGAGAGAACTGAGAAATGTCCTGTGTTCAGACACCAGTGTTTGACGATTGAATACATTTAAATAATGCATCTAGACTGCAAGTGTTAATCTGTGCCTCAGTGGCCTAATGGCTAAGGCACTGCCCTCCTAAGCCAGGGATTGTGGGTTCGAGTCCCATCTGAGGTGAAAACCAATATCCACTCTTACTTTTCCAGAAAAATTGATATATTTATTACATGCTTCCGCTCAGAAGCTTATGTGGTATTAGGAACTTTGAAATGGTACCATTTTACTTCTGTACTCTTCAGAGTCATGTTGGTGTTCTGAAACTACAAAGTAGATTTTTAAACACCTATCTTTGTCAGATGCAACTTTGACCCGGCAGAAAATATTCCTTTGGAAAAAATGATTTGAATTGGATTGGTGTAACTGTTGTTTCTAGAGGTGGTGACAGGCTTTCAGCTACTTGAATAGGGCAAGTCAGGATTCATGAAACGTATACAACCTTTGAGCGTGTGTAAATTGGCATATCCAGAAAGGAGCAGTTTTTACTACTGTCAAAACAGTTTCTCTCCACCTCTAGAAATATCCAGAGCTATGTAAAGCATACAACTGAGCTTTATTTTTATGAAGAAAGAGGTTTAAATGCAAAAAAGAAAACAAAAGCTTATCGTACTGGTGACATTTTCATTATATAGATTCCAAAAGAGTGCTTTAATTGAAAGGAGCTGAAAACACACAATGGGATGTAAACCTAAATAACTATAAATATCATATTTCCCATTCTTGCATACCACCTACATTATAAAAATAAGCACAGCAGGACATATGACCGCGTGGCCTAATGGATAAGGCGTCTCACTTCGGATCAGAAGATTGAGGGTTCGAGTCCCTTAGTGGTCGGTTTTTGCCAATGGTCACACAACTCAGCTTTCCATTCAGAATGGAAGCAGGCTCTTCCAATACTCATATAGCCATCATGTTCTCATTCCTAATTATTCATGAAGTGGAGTACATACTGCACAGTCAATTAGATTGCATCTTCAGCCTAATATCTTGTTCATGTTAGTGGCATTAAGAAGTGCTTCTATGTACACGCACGGAATATGTAATAGGGTTGCAGAATTTTGACTTGACAGAATGGGTTTTTAGCTTAAGGGTGTGTAGATGAAATGCAAGGTGTGTAAGTATGTGTTCATGGAGTGCTTCAAGTGTAAAATCTGTATGATTTGTGCAGTTAAAGTGCTAATTTTGCCTACGAGAAAGAGAAGTACTACAGAAGAATTATAAAGGATTGGCACATTGGCTGCCTTTGCTGATGACACAGTTGGCTAATTTGTGAAGCATTGGTCTATTAAGTTGCAGAGTGTGGTTGAACTTGGTTAGGAGACTTGGTGCCTGTTTCTGTGTCCTGCTGAAGACAAGGACGGCTTGATACCACTGTCAAAGCCCAGTTTATTGAGAAAAGCATCCAGGAAAGAAGAAGTGTTGAGTCGAAAGTGGTTCTCCTCCAATTTCTCTCCACTTGCGCGAAATGCAGAGCCTCCATTATGGAAAGGGGCGACCACTCGGTCCCCCCGAACTTATGGCAGAGTGCCTCGATCCCCCCGGGAAGCCATTTTGGGCGGGAGGCGCATCTCGGCTGGTATGCCCGAAGCGGCGTAGCTGGGGCGCGCCCTTTCCCGCCCTAGAGTGGGCTGGCCTAGACACTGACGCAGCCAGCCACGCCCTCGGGGCAGGCAGGGGCGGGTGTACGCCCGCCCCGAAGACGGATAAGAAGGGACGCAAGACCAGAAGACATCCTCTTGTTCTTGTGCTCTGAAGCTGCACCTCCTCGCTGCACGTGAGCTCGGGACAGAACGAAGAGCCAATTTTGAGCGTTTTGATCTTTCCTTTTGTCTTCCAGATACTTCGTTGGAAAGATGCCCAAGAAAGGCGCGAAGAGAATGACGACCGACCAGATGGTTCGAGTCCTCATGAAGGAGATGTCCGAAATAAAGAAGCGGTTGGCGGGGCGAGACGGGGAGGAGGGATCGGGGCGTCCATCGGCTGGAGGGAAGCCAAAGAGGCCAAGAAGGGGGCCAGCCGGGGGAGACGTCCCGGTTCCCTGTGCCCCGCTCGAAGCGCCAGCCCCGGTACCGGTGGAAGGGAATCCGATTCCCGTCGTAGTCACCCCGACATCCACTGAGGATATGCCTCCCGAGTTGGCGGCACAGCTAGCAGCGTGGTTGGGCGACAGTAGCGAGGGCGCCACGGCTGCCGAAGCGCAAGCACTGATGAAACAGTTGCGCGAGAAACGTGATGCAGCCAAGGTGCCCGCGCCGGCTGCAGTGATAGACAAGCCACGAGTGGCGGAAGCAGCGTCCAGTGCAGGTAAGCGGCCATTGCCGATCGCGAGGGATGAGTCAACACCCTCTCGTAGAGAAAAATTGGGGCAACATGTTCCTTTGGCAATAAAGGAAAAGATTTGGGCGGGGGAATATGTAAACATTTTCTCCTTGCTTGTTGATCATTATGAGGTTGAAACTGTTAAGGGTCAAAAGGATCTGATGCATCCAAGTGTTTGGCGCGCAAAAATGGCCGCCTTTAAAGTGAATGAGAATATTGGCAACTGGGGCAATGCATGGGGAATTTTTACGTCGATTCTGGGGGAACGTAGGCCTGAATTGCTCCCTGAGTTTCCAGTCTATCAGTCACGAATTATGGGGTACTCGACATCGCACCAAGGTAACCATTGGTTCTGTTATGATAACCTTTTCAGGAAGGCGATGGAGCATAACAAAAGTTTAACCTGGGACTGTTATGATTCTTTGACATGGGATAAAATGAAAGAGTCAGGGATGTTGAAAATGCCGTTGGTGGGGGGCACTGTTGGTGAGTCCTCCCGCCAATATGGGGGGACGCCCTTTCGGTCAGGTACGGGTACCGACGATTATTCGAGACCTGCCGGCAATACGGGGAAGAGGGGTTTCTGTTTCAATTTCAACAAAGGTAAATGTACTAGGCCCTCGGGATCGTGTAAGTTCAAGCACGAATGTAGTGGTTGTGGGGCACCCCATCCTGAGTCCTCGTGCAGAGCCAGAACGGGTGAGAATGGGGGTAGAGGAGGCGCCAAACAGGTCTAATATAGTCCGAGGGGCGCCTTTACCAACCCCGATTGATACCTTGGCGATGATTCCCTGGCTCAGTGAATACCCAGATCGTACTACTGCTGGGGTGCTGCGGAACGGTTTTTCATATGGTTTCCGCATCCCGGTGGGGGACTTTCAGGGTGTCGGGACGTGCAAAAATCAACTTTCCGTCTTGCAGCATACGACCGTAGTGCAGGATAAGATCCGGAAAGAGGTTATCCGAGGTCGGGTCGCCGGCCCGTTTAGTGTACCCCCGGTACAGATTTTTGTCTGTTCTCCTTTAGGGGTGGTCCCCAAGAAGGACCCAGGTGAGTTTCGATTGATCCACAATTTATCAGCTCCTCATGGTCTTTCTGTGAACGATGCAATTGATCCAGAGGTATGTTCGGTGCGGTACGCATCATTCGATGAGGCCGTAGCCATTTTGAATCGCCTGGGGCCCGGGACGCTGATGGCGAAATCAGATATCGAGTCAGCGTTCCGATTGCTCCCGGTACACCCGGACGACCAGCGTCTTCTGGGATTCATGTTTCCGAAATGTAATGCATTACCTTGATGACTTTCTGTTCCTTGGGGCCGCTGGGGATGACGAATGTGGCCGGGCCTTGACTGAATTTTGTGTGTTAATGGATCAATTTGGCGTGCCATTGGCACCAGGTAAAACTGTGGGTCCCACGACTTGCCTCGAGTTTCTGGGGATCGAGTTGGACTCTAGTGAGGGTTGTTTTCGTTTACCAGCTGCCAAAGTGTCGAAATTCAGGGCAGCCCTGCAAATGTGTATAAATGCATCTAAAGTTACGCTGCATCAATTGCAGCAATTGGTGGGGAGGTTGAATTTTGCCCTGAGGGTGATCCCAATGGCCCGCCCCTATGGCCCGCCCCTTCTCCCGTTCAATTGCCCAGGCGATGGTTGGCCTAAAGGAGGGTCATCATCGCACGAGACTATCGGCTGAGGTCCGCCAGGACATGCGTATTTGGTTAGCATTTCTGGCGGACTTCAATGGTCGAGTCGTCTGGAACAAACCAGCCATGTCCTCTGAAGAGCTTGGTCTATGGACAGATTCAGCGGGAAGCATGGGCTTTGGCGCCATCTTCGGCACAAAATGGTCGGCACAAAGGTGGCCAACATGGTGGTATGAAGAGGGGCTGACGAGTAATATTGCTTTCCTTGAACTGTTTCCCATTTTGGTGGCCCTCAGAACCTGGCCCGATGGGTTCAAAGATCATTCTGTCATATTTTGGTCTGACAATATGACCGTTGTAGAATGCATCAATAGTCAGGCAGCACGTTGTAAAATGATTTTAAGGCTGCTCAAAGAAATTGTCTTACTGTGTATGCAACTGAACGTGGTATTCAGAGCAAAACATGTCCCAGGGGTGATGAATCAGGCGGCTGATGCACTGTCTCGTTTTCAAATGCAGGCTTTCTCGGGTTTCCTTCCCTCAGCGGACCCAGAGCCGGCACCCTTTCCCGAAGCTCTCTGGTCTCTCGGTGCCCCGAACTTCGTCACCTCGTGGGAGAGAGTCTAGCACCAAGGACGAGGAAGGCATATGAAGGGGCGTTTCGGGCCTATTTAGCCTTTTTGGGGACTGAGAGAGAGGGGCTTTGGGGGCATGAGGATTGGGTAGTACATTTTCTGATGTCCTTGCGTAGGGCTGGGAAGTCGGTGGCTACAGCCCAGAGGCATCGTGCTGCCATTTCCTTTGTTGCCAGGGCTCATAATATCCAGGACCCGACAGCGTCTTTTGTGGTACAGAAAGCGCTGCGTGGGTGGCAACGCCTTGAGGGTCGCAGAGTAGATGTGAGGCGCCCGATAGGTCTGGATAGGTTGTCCCAGTTACTGGCCACACTCCCCGCCACATGCTCGTCTCAGTACGAGGCCTTTTTGTTCCGAGCTGCTTTTACGCTTGCATTTCACGGGGCGATGAGGATAAGTGAGCTGGTGGCAAGGAGCAAACGGGATGTGGCGGGGGGTTTGTGCCGGGAACACGTTCAGATCAGGGGTGAGACGATGACTGTATCCGTTGTCAGGTCCAAGACCGATCAAGGTGGGATAGGTGACTGCATAGTCATTCGCAGGATTCCAGGGTCCTCCATGTGTCCGGTAAAGTGTTTAGAAGACTACCTAGCACGAAGGGTGGCATCATGGGGAGGGACATTGTTGAGACACGCGGACGCCACCCCACTGACGAAATTTCAGTTTCAGCGGGTGCTTGCGATGTCAATTACCGCAGCGGGCTTGGACCCGGGCGAGTTTGGGACCCATTCCTTTCGGATAGGGGCTGCCACTGAAGCTACAGCTAGGGGTCTTAATGTGGAACAAGTAAAACGAGTGGGGCGTTGGTCCTCCAATTGTTATAAGAGATATGTGCGGTTGCACATGTTGTGAAGCTGTAATAATGTACTCACGCTTCTTGTCTTTTGTTTGGTTTTCAGTTGCGCAAGCCTACGAGGCGGGGCGGACTATGCAGTCGACCCAACACCAGGCCAGCGGTCAGACATCACCGGCTGTGAGAAAAGAGGTGTGGGTCGTGGGCCACTCATACGTGAGGCGTGCCGCAGACGTATTCGAAGCAGGTGACATGATTCACGTAGCTGGGGAATACGGGTACAGGGTGTCCTTCTACTGAAGGGGCGGTCTCTGTATTGACCAGTTTCAGGCATTCTTTGAGGGTTTGTTAGGGCGGACGAGGTCACCGCCGTCTATAGTCATAGTACATTTAGGGGGCAATGATTTGGTCATCTCCGGTAGACGACTTATCCTAGAGGCAATGCTTTCCACTGTAAGTTGGTTGGCGAGGAAAGTTCCGGGGTGCATAATTGCATGGTCTCATATGATCCCACGAAAAGTGTGGCGGGGGGCTGTTTCGATTCCTGCTTTGAACCATTCTGTTAGAAAACTTAATAACAAAGTGAGTAGGTTGTTCCGTTCCAAGACATTGCATTCTATCTCGCATGGTTGTATTAATGATGACAGTATGTATTTAGGGGATGGTGTGCATTTGTCTCGGGTGGGAAATGAGTTACTCATAGGAGACTTCTTAGCATGGTTAAAAACGTTGAAACATGACCTTTAGGTAGGAGTTGTGGGGGGTCCGGATAGCCGGTCAACTATCCGGCCTGTGGCGGTAAGGTCATGATCGGTGAGCACTAATTAGTAGATCCCTATGAGTGGGCGTCACCCAACACGGATGGGAGCGCTCGGGAGAGGTGGCCATTGGCCCCTCAATGGGGAGGCGGTCCCTTCTAAGGATGGGTCGCCGGAAGTAAAGGAAAGGCGGTCAAGGCCCCTTCCTTTGTAGGAGGGGTTACAGCCCCCTCCTGGGGAATTTCCCGGGGCCAGTGACATCTGCGACGGCAGATGCGGTAAGTTGTGTGGGGTTGGGATAAGGTCTACGATACCTTCTAGATACCTCACACGAGTATTCGAACGACCTTTAACTGGCGTCGAGTTTTTAGGTGCCCCCGTCAAGTCAAGGGAAATTGGTAGTAGTTGCACTTGAGGTACGCCTCCGTGCTGTCGCCCCTCCCAAGTGGGAGGGGTAAGTCTGGTTAGGGATCTTGACACCGGTTATGACCTTGCCGTTGGCCCTTAAACGTTAGGATGTACAATTTCAATATGTCAAGAAAATGTTTTGTAGGATGCTAGTTCGGCTAGGAGAACCTCTGTATTAGAGAATCTGTTAAGGTTAGCCAAACATCGCAATGTGGTAATGAAATTGTACATAACATGAAACGTTTAATGTTTTTAATTTTGTTTTAATAAATACGGCCGGGATGGTCACTCCATCCCACTTCCAAAAACTTCAAGAACTGTTTCCAGTTTCCCTCCTTTTGGGGATTGTGTTGAGAGGGGGTGGCGGGTATCTCGGCCATATGGAAAGGGGCGACCACTCGGTCCCCCCGAACTTATGGCAGAGTGCCTCGATCCCCCCGGGAAGCCATTTTGGGCGGGAGGCGCATCTCGGCTGGTATGCCCGAAGCGGCGTAGCTGGGGCGCGCCCTTTCCCGCCCTAGAGTGGGCTGGCCTAGACACTGACGCAGCCAGCCACGCCCTCGGGGCAGGCAGGGGCGGGTGTACGCCCGCCCCGAAGACGGATAAGAAGGGACGCAAGACCAGAAGACATCCTCTTGTTCTTGTGCTCTGAAGCTGCACCTCCTCGCTGCACGTGAGCTCGGGACAGAACGAAGAGCCAATTTTGACCCACCCACCAGCCCCTGAAGACAGCCAGTTGTTTGTAATAAAGTTGATTAATTCTGCTTTTCTTTCGTTTGCAGGTTGTAGTGTCATGTTGATGTTGAGTATAATAAAGAATGGTCTGTTTTGAGTACGTTTTGCCATTAAAATGATTCAGATATAGTGTTGATTTTTTAAGCATGCTCTTTCGGGCATAGTGGCCAATGTATTCTTAGGTTTAGTTAGCACTGTCGTATTTATTTTGGTAGGCGGTAAGGTCATGATCGGTGAGCACTAATTAGTAGATCCCTATGAGTGGGCGTCACCCAACACGGATGGGAGCGCTCGGGAGAGGTGGCCATTGGCCCCTCAATGGGGAGGCGGTCCCTTCTAAGGATGGGTCGCCGGAAGTAAAGGAAAGGCGGTCAAGGCCCCTTCCTTTGTAGGAGGGGTTACAGCCCCCTCCTGGGGAATTTCCCGGGGCCAGTGACATCTGCGACGGCAGATGCGGTAAGTTGTGTGGGGTTGGGATAAGGTCTACGATACCTTCTAGATACCTCACACGAGTATTCGAACGACCTTTAACTGGCGTCGAGTTTTTAGGTGCCCCCGTCAAGTCAAGGGAAATTGGTAGTAGTTGCACTTGAGGTACGCCTCCGTGCTGTCGCCCCTCCCAAGTGGGAGGGGTAAGTCTGGTTAGGGATCTTGACACCGGTTATGACCTTGCCGTTGGCCCTTAAACGTTAGGATGTACAATTTCAATATGTCAAGAAAATGTTTTGTAGGATGCTAGTTCGGCTAGGAGAACCTCTGTATTAGAGAATCTGTTAAGGTTAGCCAAACATCGCAATGTGGTAATGAAATTGTACATAACATGAAACGTTTAATGTTTTTAATTTTGTTTTAATAAATACGGCCGGGATGGTCACTCCATCCCACTTCCAAAAACTTCAAGAACTGTTTCCAGTTTCCCTCCTTTTGGGGATTGTGTTGAGAGGGGGTGGCGGGTATCTCGGCCATATAGCACAGAACAGAGTGTTAAAGTCGGGGATGGAAGAGGATGAAAATGGGAAGTTTACTTATGGAGAAAACTGAGAAATGTCCTGTGTGCAGACACCAGTGTTTGACGATTGAATACATTTAAATAATGCCTCTAGACTGCAAGTGTTTATCTGTGCCTCAGTGGCCTAATGGATAAGGCACTGGCCTCCTAAGCCAGGGATTGTGGGTTCGAGTCCCATCTGAGGTGAAAACCAATATCCACTCTTACTTTTCCAGAAAAATTGATATATTTATTACATGCTTCCGCTCAGAAGCTTATGTGGTATTAGGAACTTTGAAATGGTACCATTTTACTTCTGTACTCTTCAGAGTCATGTTGGTGTTCTGAAACTACAAAGTAGATTTTTAAACACCTATCTTTGTCAGATGCAACTTTGACCCGGCAGAAGATATTCCTTTGGAAAAAATTATTTGAATTGGATTGGTGTAACTGTTGTTTCTAGAGGTGGTGACAGGCTTTCAGCTACTTGAATAGGGCAAGTCAGGATTCATGAAACGTATACAACCTTTGAGCATGTGTAAATTGGCATATCCAGAAAGGAGCAGTTTTTACTACTGTCAAAACAGTTTCTCTCCACCTCTAGAAATATCCAGAGCTATGTAAAGCATACAACTGAGCTTTATTCTCATGAAGAAAGAGGTTTAAATGCAAAAAAGAAAACAAAAGCTTATCGTACTGGAGACATTTTCATTATATAGATTCCAAAAGAGTGCTTTAATTGAAAGGAGCTGAAAACACACAATGGGATGTAAACCTAAATAACTGTCAATATCATATTTCCCATCCTTGCATACCACCTACATTATAAAAATAAGCACAGCAGGACATATGACCGTGTGGCCTAATGGATAAGGCGTCTGACTTCGGATCAGAAGTTTGAGGGTTTGAGTCCCTTCGTGGTCGGTTTTTGCCAATGGTCACACAACTCAGATTTCCATTCAGAATGGAAGCAGGCTCTTCCAATCCTCTTATAGCCATCATGTTCTCATTCCTAATTATTCATGAAGTGGAGTACATAATGCACAGTCATTTAGATTGCATCTTCAGCCTAAAATCTTGTCCATGTTAGTGGCATTAAGAAGTGCTTCAATGTACACGCACTGAATATGTAATAGGGTTGCAGAATTTTGACTTGACAGAATGGGTTTTTAGCTTAAGGGTGTGAAGATGAAATGCAAGGTGTGTAAGTATGTGTTCATGGAGTGCTTCAAGTGTAAAAATCTGTATGATTTGTGCAGTTAAAGTGCTAATTTTGCCTACGAGAAAGAAAAGTACTACAGAAGAATGATAAAGGATTGGCACATTGGCTGCCTTTGCTGATGACACAGTTGGCTAATTTGTAAAGCATTGGCATATTAAGTTGCAGAGTGTGGTTGAACTTGGTTAGGAGACTTGGTGCCTGTTTCTGTGTCCTGCTGAAGACAAGGACGGCTTGATACCACTGTCAAAGCCCAGTTTATTGAGAAAAGCATCCAGGAAAGAAGAAGTGTTGAGTCGAAAGTGGTTCTCCTCCAATTTCTCTCCACTTGCTCGAAATGCAGAGCCTCCATTATAGCACAGAACAGAGTGTTAAAGTAGGGGATGGAAGAGGATGAAAATGGGAAGTTTACTTATGGAGAGAACTGAGAAATGTCCTGTGTGCAGACACTAGTGTTTGACGATTGAATACATTTATATAATGCCTCTAGACTGCAAGTGTTTATCTGTGCCTCAGTGGCCTAATGGATAAGGCACTGGCCTTCTAAGCCAGGGATTGTGGGTTCAAGTCCCATCTGAGGTGAAAACCAATATCCACTATTACTTTTCTAGAAAAATGTATATATTTATTACATGCTTCCGCTCAGAAGCTTATGAGGTATTAGGAACTTTGAAATGGTACCATTTTACTTCTGTACTCTCCAGACTCATGTTGGTGTTCTGAAACTACAAAGTAGATTTTTAAACACCTATCTTTGTCAGATGCAACTTTGACCGGGCAGAAGATATTCCTTTTGAAAAAATGATTTGAATTGGATTGGTGTAACTGTTGTTTCTAGAGGTGGTGACAGGCTTTCAGCTACTTGAATAGGGCCAGGCAGGATTCATGAAACGCATACAACCTTTGAGCATGTGTAAATTGGCATATCCAGAAAGGAGCAGTTTGTACTACTGTCAAAACAGTTTCTCTCCACTTCTGGAAATATCCAGAGCTATGTAAAGCATACAACTGAGCTTTAATCTCATGAAGAAAGAGGTTTAAATGCAAAAAAGAAAACAAAAGCTTATCGTACTGGTGACATTTTCATTATATAGATTCCAAAAGAGAGCTTTAATTGAAAGGAGCTGAAAACACACAATGGGATGTAAACCTAAATAACTATCAATATCATATTTCCCATCCTTGCATATCACCTACATTATAAAAATAAGCACAGCAGGACATATGACCGCGTGGCCTAATGGATAAGGCATCTGACTTTGGATCAGAAGATTGAGGGTTCGAGTCCCTTCGTGGTCGGTTTTTGCCAATGGTCACACAACTCAGATTTCCATTCAGAATGGAAGCAGGCTCTTCCAATACTCTTATAGCCATCATGTTCTCATTCCTAATTATTCATGAAGTGGAGTACATACTGCACAGTCATTTAGATTGCATCTTCAGCCTAAAATCTTGTTCATGTTAGTGGCATTAAGAAGTGCTTCTATGTACACGCACGGAATATGTAATAGGGTTGCAGAATTTTGACTTGACAGAATGGGTTTTTAGCTTAAGGGTGTGTAGATGAAATGCAAGGTGTGTAAGTATGTGTTCATGGAGTGCTTCAAGTGTAAAATCTGTATGATTTGTGCAGTTAAAGTGCTAATTTTGCCTACGAGAAAGAGAAGTACTACAGAAGAATTATAAAGGATTGGCATATTGGCTGCCTTTGCTGATGACACAGTTGGCTAATTTGTGAAGCATTGGTCTATTAAGTTGCAGAGTGTGGTTGAACTTGGTTAGGAGACTTGGTGCCTGTTTCTGTGTCCTGCTGAAGACAAGGACGGCTTGATACCACTGTCAAAGCCCAGTTTATTGAGAAACGCATCCAGGAAAGAAGAAGTGTTGAGTCGAGAGTGGCTCTCCTCCAATTTCTCTCCACTTGCTCGAAATGCAGAGCGTCTATTATAGCACAGAACAGAGTGTTAAAGTCGGGGATAGAAGAGGATGAAAATGGGAAGTTTACTTATGGAGAGAACTGAGAAATGACCTGTGTGCAGACACCAGTGTTTGACGATTGAATACATTTAAATAATGCCTCTAGACTGCAAGTGTTTATCTGTGCCTCAGTGGCCTAATGGATAAGGCACTGGCCTCCTAAGCCAGGGATTGTGGGTTCGAGTCCCATCTGAGGTGAAAACCAATATCCACTCTTACTTTTCCAGAAAAATTGATATATTTATTACATGCTTCCGCTCAGAAGCTTATGTGGTATTAGGAACTTTGAAATGGTACCATTTTACTTCTGTACTCTTCAGAGTCATGTTGGTGTTCTGAAACTACAAAGTAGATTTTTAAACACCTATCTTTGTCAGATGCAACTTTGACCCGGCAGAAGATATTCCTTTGGAAAAAATTATTTGAATTGGATTGGTGTAACTGTTGTTTCTAGAGGTGGTGACAGGCTTTCTGCTACTTGAATAGGGCAAGTCAGGATTCATGAAACGTATACAACCTTTGAGCGTGTGTAAATTGGCATATCCAGAAAGGAGCAGTTTTTACTACTGTCAAAACAGTTTCTCTCCACCTCTAGAAATATCCAGAGCTATGTAAAGCATACAACTGAGCTTTATTCTCATGAAGAAAGAGGTTTAAATGCAAAAAAGAAAACAAAAGCTTATCGTACTGGTGACATTTTCATTATATAGATTCCAAAAGAGTGCTTTAATTGAAAGGAGCTGAAAACACACAATGGGATGTAAACCTAAATAACTATCAATATCATATTTCCCATCCTTGCATACCACCTACATTATAAAAATAAGCACAGCAGGACATATGACCGCGTGGCCTAATGGATAAGGCGTCTGACTTTGGATCAGAAGATTGAGGATTCGAGTCCCTTCGTGGTCGGTTTTTGCCAATGGTCACACAACTCAGATTTCCATTCAGAATGGAAGCAGGCTCTTCCAATACTCTTATAGCCATCATGTTCTCATTCCTAATTATTCATGAAGTGGAGTACATACTGCACAGTCATTTAGATTGAATCTTCAGCCTAAAATCTTGTTCATGTTAGTGGCATTAAGAAGTGCTTCTATGTACACGCACGGAATATGTAATAGGGTTGCAGAATTTTGACTTGACAGAATGGGTTTTTAGCTTAAGGGTGTGTAGATGAAATGCAAGGTGTGTAAGTATGTGTTCATGGAGTGCTTCAAGTGTAAAATCTGTATGATTTGTGCAGTTAAAGTGCTAATTTTGCCTACGAGAAAGAGAAGTACTACAGAAGAATTATAAAGGATTGGCACATTGGCTGCCTTTGCTGATGACACAGTTGGCCAATTTGTGAAGCATTGGTCTATTAAGTTGCAGAGTGTGGTTGAACCTGGTTAGGAGACTTGGTGCCTGTTTCTGTGTCCTGCTGAAGACAAGGACGGCTTGATACCACTGTCAAAGCCCAGTTTATTGAGAAAAGCATCCAGGAAAGAAGAAGTGTTTTATCGAAAGTGGTTCTCCTCCAATTTCTCTTCACTTGCTCGAAATGCAGAGCCTCCATTATAGCACAGAACAGAGTGTTAAAGTCGGGGATGGAAGAGGATGAAAATGGGAAGTTTACTTATGGAGAGAACTGAGAAATGTCCTGTGTGCAGACACCAGTGTTTGACGATTGAATACATTTATATAATGCCTCTAGACTGCAAGTGTTCATATGTGCCTCAGTGGCCTAATGGATAAGGCACTGGCCTCCTAAGCTAGGGATTGTGGGTTCGAGTCCCATCTGAGGTGAAAACCAATATCCACTCTTACTTTTCCAGAAAAATTGATATATTTATTACATGCTTCCGCTCAGAAGCTTATGTGGTATTAGGAACTTTGAAATGGTACCATTTTACTTCTGTACTCTTCAGAGTCATGTTGGTGTTCTGAAACTACAAAGTAGATTTTTAAACACCTATCTTTGTCAGATGCAACTTTGACCCGGCAGAAGATATTCCTTTGGAAAAAATGATTTGAATTGGATTGGTGTAACTGTTGTTTCTAGAGGTGGTGACAGGCTTTCAGCTACTTGAATAGGGCAAGTCAGGATTCATGAAACGTATACAACCTTTGAGCGTGTGTAAATTGGCATATCCAGAAAGGAGCAGTTTTTACTACTGTCAAAACAGTTTCTCTCCACTTCTAGAAATATCCAGAGCTATGTAAAGCATACAACTGAGCTTTATTCTCATGAAGAAAGAGGTTTAAATGCAAAAAAGAAAACAAAAGCTTATCGTACTGGTGACATTCTCATTATATAGATTCCAAAAGAGTGCTTTATTTGAAAGGAGCTGAAAAAACACAATGGGATGTAAACCTAAATAACTATCAATATCATATTTCCCATCCTTGCATACCACCTACATTATAAAAATAAGCACAGCAAGACATATGACTGCGTGGCCTAATGGATAAGGCGTCTGACTTCGGATCAAAAGATTGAGGGTTCGAGTCCCTTTGTGGTCGGTTTTTGCCAATGGTCACACAACTCAGCTTTCCATTCAGAATGGAAGCAGGCTCTACCAATACTCTTATAGCCATCATGTTCTCATTCCTAATTATTCATGAAGTGGAGTACATACTGCACAGTCATTTAGATTGCATCTTCAGCCTAAAATCTTGTCCATGTTAGTGGCATTAAGAAGTGCTTCTATGTATATGCACTGAATATGTAATAGGGTTGCAGAATTTTGACTTGACAGAATGGGTTTTTAGCTTAAGGGTGTGTAGATGAAATGCAAGGTGTGTAAGTATGTGTTCATGGAGTGCTTCAAGTATAAAATCTGTATGATTTGTGCAGTTGAAGTGCTAATTTTGCCTACGAGAAAGAAAAGTACTACAGAAGAATTATAAAGGATTGGCACATTGGCTGCCTTTGCTGATGATACAGTTGGCTAATTTGCAAAGCATTGGTATATTAAGTTGCAGAGTGTGGTTGAACTTGGTTAGGAGACTTGGTGCCTGTTTCTGTGTCCTGCTGAAGACAAGGACGGCTTGATACCACTGTCAAAGCCCAGTTTATTGAGAAAAGCATCCAGGAAAGAAGAAGTGTTGAGTCGAAAGTTGTTCTCCTCCAATTTCTCTCCACTTGCTCGAAATGCAGAGCCTCCATTATAGCACAGAACAGAGTGTTAAAGTCGGGCATGGAAGAGGATGAAAATGGGAAGTTTACTTATGGAGAGAACTGAGAAATGTCCTGTGTGCAGACACCAGTGTTTGACGATTGAATACATTTAAATAATGCCTCTAGACTACAAGTGTTTATCTGTGCCTCAGTGGCCTAATGGATAAGGCACTGGCCTCCTAAGCCAGGGATTGTGGGTTCGAGTCCCATCTGAGGTGAAAACCAATACCCACTCTTACTTTTCTAGAAAAATTGATATATTTATTACATGCTTCCGCTCAGAAGCTTATGAGGTATTAGGAACTTTGAAATGGTACCATTTTACTTCTGTACTCTTCAGCGTCATGTTGGTGTTCTGAAACTACAAAGTCGATTTTTAAACACCTATCTTTGTCGGATACAACTTTGACCCGTCAGAAGATATTCCTTTGGAAAAAATGATTTGAATTGGATTGGTGTAACTGTTGTTTCTAGAGGTGGTGACAGGCTTTCAGCTACTTGAATAGGGCAAGTCAGGATTCATGAAACGTATACAACCTTTGAGCGTGTGTAAATTGGCATATCCAGAAAGGAGCAGTTTGTACTACTGTCAAAACAGTTTCTCTCCACTTCTGGAAATATCCAGAGCTATGTAAAGCATACAACTGAGCTTTAATCTCATGAAGAAAGAGGTTTAAATGCAAAAAAGAAAACAAAAGCTTATCGTACTGGTGACATTTTCATTATATAGATTCCAAAAGAGTGCTTTAATTGAAAGGAACTGAAAACACACAATGGGATGTAAACCTAAATAACTATCACTATCATATTTCCCATCCTTGCATACCACCTACATTATGAAAATAAGCACAGCAGGACATATGACTGCGTGGCCTAATGGATAAGGTGTCTGACTTCGGATCAGAAGATTGAGAGTTCGAGTCCCTTCGTGGTCGGTTTTTGCCAATGGACACACAACTCAGCTTTCCGTTCAGAATGGAAGCAGGCTCTTCCAATACTCTTATAGCCATCATGTTCTCATTCCTAATTATTCATGAAGTGGAGTACATACTGCACAGTCATTTAGATTGCATCTTCAGCCTAAAATCTTGTCCATGTTAGTGGCATTAAGAAGTGCTTCTATGTACACGCACTGAATATGTAATAGGGTTGCAGAATTTTGACTTGACAGAATGGGTTTTTAGCTTAAGGGTGTGTAGATGAAATGCAAGGTGTGTAAGTATGTGTTCATGGAGTGCTTCAAGTTTAAAAATCTGTATGATTTGTGCAGTTAAAGTGCTAATTTTGCCTACGAGAAAGAAAAGTACTACAGAAGAATTATAAAGGATTGGCACATTGGCTGCCTTTGCTGATGACACAGTTGGCTAATTTGTAAAGCATTGGTCTATTAAGTTGCAGAGTGTGGTTGAACTTGGTTAGGAGACTTGGTGCCTGTTTCTGTGTCCTGCTGAAGACAAGGACGGCTTGATACCACTGTCAAAGCCCAGTTTATTGAGAAAAGCATCCAGGAAAGAAGAAGTGTTGAGTCGAAAGTGGTTCTCCTCCAATTTCTCTCCACTTGCTCGAAATGCAGAGCCTCCATTATAGCACAGAACAGAGTGTTAAAGTCGGGGATGGAAGAGGATGAAAATGGGAAGTTCACTTATGGAGAGAACTGAGAAATGTCCTGTGTGCAGACACCAGTGTTTGACGGTTGAATACATTTAAATAATGCCTCTAGACTGCAAGTGTTCATCTGTGCCTCAGTGGCCTAATGGATAAGGCACTGGCCTCCTAAGCCAGGGATTGTGGGTTCGAGTCCCATCTGAGGTGAAAACCAATATCCACTATTACTTTTCTAGAAACATTTATTTATTTATTACATGCTTCCCCTCAGAAGCTTATGAGGTATTAGGAACTTTGAAATGGTACCATTTTACTTCTGTACTCTCCGGACTTATGTTGGTGTTCTGAAACTACAAAGTAGATTTTTAAACACCTATCTTTGTCAGATGCAACTTTGACCCAGCAGAAGATATTCCTTTGGAAAAAATGATTTGAATTGGATTGGTGTAACTGTTGTTTCTAGAGGTGGTGACAGGCTTTCAGCTACTTGAATAGGGCAAGTCAGGATTCATGAAACACATACAACCTTTGAGCGTGTGTAAATTGGCATATCCAGAAAGGAGCAGTTTGTACTACTGTCAAAACAGTTTCTCTCCACTTCTGGAAATATCCAGAGCTATGTAAAGCATACAACTGAGCTTTAATCTCATGAAGAAAGAGGTTTAAATGCAAAAAAGAAAACAAAAGCTTATCGTACTGGTGACATTTTCATTATATAGATTCCAAAAGAGTGCTTTAATTGAAAGGAACTGAAAACACACAATGGGATGTAAACCTAAATAACTATCACTATCATATTTCCCATCCTTGCATACCACCTACATTATGAAAATAAGCACAGCAGGACATATGACTGCGTGGCCTAATGGATAAGGCGTCTGACTTCGGATCAGAAGATTGAGGGTTCGGGTCCCTTCGTGGTCAGTTTTTGCCAATGGTAACACATCTCAGATTTTCATTCAGAATGGAAGCAGGCTCTTCCAATACTCTTATAGCCATCATGTTCTCATTCCTAATTATTCATGAAGTGGAGTCCATACTGCACAGTCATTTAGATTGCATCGTCAGCCTAAAATCTTGTTCATGTTAGTGGCATTAAGAAGTGCTTCTATGTACACGCATGGAATATGTAATAGGGTTGCAGAATTTTGACTTGACAGAATGGGTTTTTAGCTTAAGGGTGTGTAGATGAAATGCAAGGTGTGTAAGTATGTGTTCATGGAGTGCTTCAAGTGTAAAATCTGTATGATTTGTGCAGTTAAAGTGCTAATTTTGCCTACGAGAAAGAGAAGTACTACAGAAGAATTATAAAGGATTGGCACATTGGCTGCCTTTGCTGATGACACAGTTGGCTAATTTGTGAAGCATTGGTCTATTAAGTTGCAGAGTGTGGTTGAACTTGGTTAGCAGACTTGGTGCCTGTTTCTGTGTCCTGCTGAAGACAAGGACGGCTTGATACCACTGTCAAAGCCCAGTTTATTGAGAAAAGCATCCAGGAAAGAAGAAGTGTTGAGTCGAGAGTGGTTCTCCTCCAATTTCTCTCCACTTGCTCAAAATGCAGAGAGTGCATTATAGCACAGAACAGAGTGTTAAAGTCGGGGATGGAAGAGGATAAAAATGGGAAGTTTACTTATGGAGAGAACTGAGAAATGTCCTGTGTGCAGACACCACTATTTGACGATTGACTACATTTAAATAATGCCTCTAGACTGCAACTGTTTATCTGTGCCTCAGTGGCCTAATGGATAAGGCACTGGCCTCCTAAGCCAGGGATTGTGGGTTCGAGTCCCATCTGAGGTGAAAACCAATATCCACTCTTACTTTTCCAGAAAAATTGATATATTTATTACATGCTTCCGCTCAGAAGCTTATGTGGTATTAGGAACTTTGAAATGGTACCATTTTACTTCTGTACTCTTCAGAGTCATGTTGGTGTTCTGAAACTACAAAGTAGATTTTTAAACACTTATCTTTGTCAGATGCAACTTTGACCCGGGAGAAGATATTCCTTTGGAAAAAATTATTTGAATTGGATTGGTGTAACTGTTGTTTCTAGAGGTGGTGACAGGCTTTCAGCTACTTGAATAGGGCAAGTCAGGATTCATGAAACGTATACAACCTTTGAGCGTGTGTAAATTGGCATATCCAGAAAGGAGCAGTTTTTACTACTGTCAAAACAGTTTCTCTCCACCTCTAGAAATATCCAGAGCTATGTAAAGCATACAACTGAGCTTTATTCTCATGAAGAAAGAGGTTTAAATGCAAAAAAGAAAACAAAAGCTTATCGTACTGGTGACATTTTCATTATATAGATTCCAAAAGAGTGCTTTAATTGAAAGGAGCTGAAAACACACAATGGGATGTAAACCTAAATACCTATCAATATCATATTTCCCATCCTTGCATATCACCTACATTATAAAAATAAGCACAGCAGGACATATGACTGCGTGGCCTAATGGATAAGGCGTCTGACTTCGGATCAGAAGATTGAGGGTTCGAGTCCCTTCGTGGTCGGTTTTTGCCAATGGTCACACAACTCAGATTTCCATTCAGAATGGAAGCAGGCTCTTCCAATACTCTTATAGCCATCATGTTCTCATTCCTAATTATTCATGAAGTGGAGTACATACTGCACAGTCATTTAGATTGCATCTTCAGCCTAAAATCTTGTTCATGTTAGTGGCATTAAGAAGTGCTTCTATGTACACGCACGGAATATGTAATAGGGTTGCAGAATTTTGACTTGACAGAATGGGTTTTCAGCTTAAGGGTGTGTAGATGAAATGCAAGGTGTGTAAGTATGTGTTCATGGAGTGCTTCAAGTGTAAAAATCTGTATGATTTGTGCAGTTAAAGTGCTAATTTTGCCTACGAGAAAGAGAAGTACTACAGAAGAATTATAAAGGATTGGCACATTGGCTGGCTTTGCTGATGACACAGTTGGCTAATTTGTGAAGCATTGGTCTATTAAGTTGCAGAGTGTGGTTGAACTTGGTTAGGAGACTTGGTGCCTGTTTCTGTGTCCTGCTGAAGACAAGGACGGCTTGATACCACTGTCAAAGCCCAGTTTATTGAGAAAAGCATCCAGGAAAGAAGAAGTGTTGAGTCGAAAGTGGTTCTCCTCCAATTTCTCTCCACTTGCGTGAAATGCAGAGCCTCCATTATAGCACAGAAAAGAGTGTTAAAGTCGGGGATGGAAGAGGATGAAAATGGGAAGTTTACTTATGGAGAGAACTGAGAAATGTCCTGTGTGCAGACACCACTATTTGACGATTGTATACATTTAAATAATGCCTCTAGACTGCAACTGTTTATCTGTTCCTCAGTGGCCTAATGGATAAGGCACTGGCCTCCTAAGCCAGGGATTGTGGGTTCGAGTCCCATCTGAGGTGAAAACCAATATCCACTCTTACTTTTCCAGAAAAATTTATATGTTTATTACATGCTTCCGCTCAGAAGCTTATGTGGTATTAGGAACTTTGAAATGGTACCATTTTACTTCTGTACTCCCCGGACTCATGTTGGTGTTCTGAAACTACAAAGTAGATTTTTAAACACCTATCTTTGTCAGATGCAACTTTGACCCGGCAGAAGATATTCCTTTGGAAAAAATGATTTGAATTGGATTGGTGTAACTGTTGTTTCTAGAGGTGGTGACAGGCTTTCAGCTACTTGAATAGGGCAAGGCAGGATTCATGAAACATATACAACCTTTGAGCGTGTGTAAATTGGCTTATCCAGAAAGTAGCAGTTTGTACTACTGTCAAAACAGTTTCTCTCCACTTCTGGAAATATCCAGAGCTATGTAAAGCATACAACTGAGCTTTAATCTCATGAAGAAAGAGGTTTAAATGCAAAAAAAGAAAACAAAAGCTTATCGTACTGGTGACATTCTCATTATATAGATTCCAAAAGAGTGATTTAATTGAAAGGAGCTGAAAAAACACATTGGGATGTAAACCTAAATAACTATCAATATCATATTTCCCATCCTTGCATACCACCTACATTATAAAAATAAGCACAGCAGGACATATGACAGCGTGGCCTGATGGATAAGGTGTCTGACTTCGGATCAGAAGATTGAGGGTTCGAGTCCCTTCGTGGTCGGTTTCTGCCAATGGACACACAACTCAGCTTTCCGTTCAGAATGGAAGCAGGCTTTTCCAATACTCTTATAGCCATCATGTTCTCATTCCTAATTATTCATGAAGTGGAGTACATACTGCACAGTCATTTAGATTGCATCTTCAGCCTAAAATCTTGTCCATGTTAGTGGCATTAAGAAGTGCTTCTATGTACACGCACTGAATATGTAATAGGGTTGCAGAATTTTGACTTGACAGAATGGGTTTTTAGCTTAAGGGTGTGTAGATGAAATGCAAGGTGTGTAGGTATGTGTTCATGGAGTGCTTCAAGTTTAAAAATCTGTATGATTTGTGCAGTTAAAGTGCTAATTTTGCCTACGAGAAAGAAAAGTACTACAGAAGAATTATAAAGGATTGGCACATTGGCTGCCTTTGCTGATGACACAGTTGGCTAATTTGTAAAGCATTGGTCTATTAAGTTGCAGAGTATGGTTGAACTTGGTTAGGAGACTTGGTGCCTGTTTCTGTGTCCTGCTGAAGACAAGGACGGCTTGATACCACTGTCAAAGCCCAGTTTATTGAGAAAAGCATCCAGGAAAGAAGAAGTGTTGAGTCGAAAGTGGTTCTCCTCCAATTTCTCTCCACTTGCTCGAAATGCAGAGCCTCCATTATAGCACAGAACAGAGTGTTAAAGTCGGGGATGGAAGAGGATGAAAATGGGAAGTTTACTTATGGAGAGAACTGAGAAATGTCCTGTGTGCAGACACCACTATTTGACGATTGTATACATTTAAATAATGCCTCTAGACTGCAACTGTTTATCTGTTCCTCAGTGGCCTAATGGATAAGGCACTGGCCTCCTAAGCCAGGGATTGTGGGTTCGAGTCCCATCTGAGGTGAAAACCAATATCCACTCTTACTTTTCCAGAAAAATGTATATGTTTATTACATGCTTCCGCTCAGAAGCTTATGTGGTATTAGGAACTTTGAAATGGTACCATTTTACTTCTGTACTCCCCGGACTCATGTTGGTGTTCTGAAACTACAAAGTAGATTTTTAAACACCTATCTTTGTCAGATGCAACTTTGACCCGGCAGAAGATATTCCTTTGGAAAAAATGATTTGAATTGGATTGGTGTAACTGCTGTTTCTAGAGGTGGTGACAGGCTTTCAGCTACTTGAATAGGGCAAGGCAGGATTCATGAAACGTATACAACCTTTGAGCGTGTGTAAATTGGCTTATCCAGAAAGGAGCAGTTTGTACTACTGTCAAAACAGTTTCTCTCCACTTCTGGAAATATCCAGAGCTATGTAAAGCATACAACTGAGCTTTAATCTCATGAAGAAAGAGGTTTAAATGCAAAAAAAGAAAACAAAAGCTTATCGTACTGGTGACATTCTCATTATATAGATTCCAAAAGAGTGCTTTAATTGAAAGGAGCTGAAAAAACACAATGGGATGTAAACCTAAATAACTATCAATATCATATTTCCCATCCTTGCATACCACTTACATTATAAAAATAAGCACAGCAGGACATATGACAGCGTGGCCTGATGGATAAGGTGTCTGACTTCGGATCAGAAGATTGAGGGTTCGAGTCCCTTCGTGGTCGGTTTTTGCCAATGGACACACAACTCAGTTTTCCGTTCAGAATGGAAGCAGGCTCTTCCAATACTCTTATAGCCATCATGTTCTCATTCCTAATTATTCATGAAGTGGAGTACATACTGCACAGTCATTTAGATTGCATCTTCAGCCTAAAATCTTGTCCATGTTAGTGGCATTAAGAAGTGCTTCTATGTACACGCACTGAATATGTAATAGGGTTGCAGAATTTTGACTTGACAGAATGGGTTTTTAGCTTAAGGGTGTGTAGATGAAATGCAAGGTGTGTAGGTATGTGTTCATGGAGTGCTTCAAGTTTAAAAATCTGTATGATTTGTGCAGTTAAAGTGCTAATTTTGCCTACGAGAAAGAAAAGTACTACAGAAGAATTATAAAGGATTGGCACAATGGCTGCCTTTGCTGATGACACAGTTGGCTAATTTGTAAAGCATTGGTCTATTAAGTTGCAGAGTATGGTTGAACTTGGTTAGGAGACTTGGTGCCTGTTTCTGTGTCCTGCTGAAGACAAGGACGGCTTGATACCACTGTCAAAGCCCAGTTTATTGAGAAAAGCATCCAGGAAAGAAGAAGTGTTGAGTCGAAAGTGGTTCTCCTCCAATTTCTCTCCACTTGCTCGAAATGCAGAGCCTCCATTATAGCACAGAGTAGAGTGTTAAAGTCGGGGATGGAAGAGGATGAAAATGGGAAGTTTACTTATGGAGAGAACTGAGAAATGTCCTGTGTGCAGACACCAGTGTTTGACGGTTGAATACATTTAAATAATGCCTCTAGACTGCAAGTGTTCATCTGTGCCTCAGTGGCCTAATGGATAAGGCACTGGCCTCCTAAGCCACGGATTGTGGGTTCGAGTCCCATCTGAGGTGAAAACCAATATCCACTATTACTTTTCTAGAAAAATGTATTTATTTATTACATGCTTCCCCTCAGAAGCTTATGAGGTATTAGGAACTTTGAAATGGTACCATTTTACTTCTGTACTCTCCGGACTTATGTTGGTGTTCTGAAACTACAAAGTAGATTTTTAAACACCTATCTTTGTCAGATGCAACTTTGACCCAGCAGAAGATATTCCTTTGGAAAAAATGATTTGAATTGGATTGGTGTAACTGTTGTTTCTAGAGGTGGTGACAGGCTTTCAGCTACTTGAATAGGGCAAGTCAGGATTCATGAAACACATACAACCTTTGAGCGTGTGTAAATTGGCATATCCAGAAAGGAGCAGTTTGTACTACTGTCAAAACAGTTTCTCTCCACTTCTGGAAATATCCAGAGCTACGTAAAGCATACAACTGAGCTTTAATCTCATGAAGAAAGAGGTTTAAATGCAAAAAAGAAAACAAAAGCTTATCGTACTGGTGACATTTTCATTATATAGATTCCAAAAGAGTGCTTTAATTGAAAGGAGCTGAAAACACACAATGAGATGTAAACCTAAATAACTATCAATATCATATTTCCCATCCTTGCATACTACCTACATTATAAAAATAAGCACAGCAGGACATATGACTGCGTGGCCTAATGGATAAGGTGTCTGACTTCGGATCAGAAGATTGAGGGTTCGACTCCCTTCGTGGTCGGTTTTTGCCAATGGACACACAACTCAGCTTTCTGTTCAGAATGGAAGCAGGCTCTTCCAATACTCTTATAGCCATCATGTTCTCATTCCTAATTATTCATGAAGTGGAGTACATACTGCACAGTCATTTAGATTGCATCTTCAGCCTAAAATCTTGTCCATGTTAGTGGCATTAAGAAGTGCTTCTATGTACATGCACTGAATATGTAATAGGGTTGCAGAATTTTGACTTGACAGAATGGGTTTTTAGCTTAAGGGTGTGTAGATGAAATGCAAGGTGTGTAAGTATGTGTTCATGGAGTGCTTCAAGTGTAAAAATCTGTATGATTTGTGCAGTTAAAGTGCTAATTTTGCCTACGAGAAAGAAAAGTACTACAGAAGAATTATAAAGGATTGGCACATTGGCTGCCTTTGCTGATGACACAGTTGGCTAATTTGTAAAGCATTGGTCTATTAAGTTGCAGAGTGTGGTTGAACTTGGTTAGGAGACTTGGTGCCTGTTTCTGTGTCCTGCTGAAGACAAGGACGGCTTGATACCACTGTCAAAGCCCAGTTTATTGAGAAAAGCATCCAGGAAAGAAGAAGTGTTTTATCGAATGTGGTTCTCCTCCAATTTCTCTTCACTTGCTCGAAATGCAGAGCCTCCATTATAGCACAGAACAGAGTGTTAAAGTCGGGGATGGAAGAGGATGAAAATGGGAAGTTTACTTATGGAGAGAACTGAGAAATGTCCTGTGTGCAGACACCAGTGTTTGACGATTGAATACATTTATATAATGCCTCTAGACTGCAAGTGTTCACATGTGCCTCAGTGGCCTAATGGATAAGGCACTGGCCTCCTAAGCTAGGGATTGTGGGTTCGAGTCCCATCTGAGGTGAAAACCAATATCCACTCGTACTTTTCCAGAAAAATTGATATATTTATTACATGCTTCCGCTCAGAAGCTTATGTGGTATTAGGAACTTTGAAATGGTACCATTTTACTTCTGTACTCTTCAGAGTCATGTTGGTGTTCTGAAACTACAAAGTAGATTTTTAAACACCTATCTTTGTCAGATGCAACTTTGACCCGGCAGAAGATATTCCTTTGGAAAAAATGATTTGAATTGGATTGGTGTAACTGTTGTTTCTAGAGGTGGTGACAGGCTTTCAGCTACTTGAATAGGGCAAGTCAGGATTCATGAAACGTATACAACCTTTGAGCATGTGTAAATTGGCATATCCAGAAAGGAGCAGTTTTTACTACTGTCAAAACAGTTTCTCTCCACTTCTAGAAATATCCAGAGCTATGTAAAGCATACAACTGAGCTTTATTCTCATGAAGAAAGAGGTTTAAATGCAAAAAAGAAAACAAAAGCTTATCGTACTGGTGACATTCTCATTATATAGATTCCAAAAGAGTGCTTTATTTGAAAGGAGCTGAAAAAACACAATGGTATGTAAACCTAAATAACTATCAATATCATATTTCCCATCCTTGCATACCACCTACATTATAAAAATAAGCACAGCAAGACATATGACTGCGTGGCCTAATGGATAAGGCGTCTGACTTCGGATCAGAAGATTGAGGGTTCGAGTCCCTTTGTGGTCGGTTTTTGCCAATGGTCACACAACTCAGCTTTCCATTCAGAATGGAAGCAGGCTCTACCAATACTCTTATAGCCATCATGTTCTCATTCCTAATTATTCATGAAGTGGAGTACATACTGCACAGTCATTTAGATTGCATCTTCAGCCTAAAATCTTGTCCATGTTAGTGGCATTAAGATGTGCTTCTATGTATATGCACTGAATATGTAATAGGGTTGCAGAATTTTGACTTGACAGAATGGGTTTTTAGCTTAAGGGTGTGTAGATGAAATGCAAGGTGTGTAAGTATGTGTTCATGGAGTGCTTCAAGTATAAAATCTGTATGATTTGTGCAGTTGAAGTGCTAATTTTGCCTACGAGAAAGAAAAGTACTACAGAAGAATTATAAAGGATTGGCACATTGGCTGCCTTTGCTGATGATACAGTTGGCTAATTTGCAAAGCATTGGTATATTAAGTTGCAGAGTGTGGTTGAACTTGGTTAGGAGACTTGGTGCCTGTTTCTGTGTCCTGCTGAAGACAAGGACGGCTTGATACCACTGTCAAAGCCCAGTTTATTGAGAAAAGCATCCAGGAAAGAAGAAGTGTTGAGTCGAAAGTGGTTCTCCTCCAATTTCTCTCCACTTGCTCGAAATGCAGAGCCTCCATTATAGCACAGAACAGAGTGTTAAAGTCGGGCATGGAAGAGGATGAAAATGGGAAGTTTACTTATGGAGAGAACTGAGAAATGTCCTGTGTGCAGACACCAGTGTTTGACGATTGAATACATTTAAATAATGCCTCTAGACTGCAAGTGTTTATCTGTGCCTCAGTGGCCTAATGGATAAGGCACTGGCCTCTTAAGCCAGGGATTGTGGGTTCGAGTCCCATCTGAGGTGAAAACCAATACCCACTCTTACTTTTCCAGAAAAATTGATATATTTATTACATGCTTCCGCTCAGAAGCTTATGAGGTATTAGGAACTTTGAAATGGTACCATTTTACTTCTGTACTCTTCAGCGTCATGTTGGTGTTCTGAAACTACAAAGTAGATTTTTAAACACCTATCTTTGTCGGATACAACTTTGACCCGTCAGAAGATATTCCTTTGGAAAAAATGATTTGAATTGGATTGGTGTAACTGTTGTTTCTAGAGGTGGTGACAGGCTTTGAGCTACTTGAATAGGGCAAGTCAGGATTCATGAAACGTATACAACCTTTGAGCGTGTGTAAATTGGCATATCCAGAAAGGAGCAGTTTGTACTACTGTCAAAACAGTTTCTCTCCACTTCTGGAAATATCCAGAGCTATGTAAAGCATACAACTGAGCTTTAATCTCATGAAGAAAGAGGTTTAAATACAAAAAAGAAAACAAAAGCTTATCGTACTGGTGACATTCTCATTATATAGATTCCAAAAGAGTGCTTTAATTGAAAGGAGCTGAAAAAACACAATGGGATGTAAACCTAAATAACTATCAATATCATATTTCCCATCCTTGCATACCACCTACATTATAAAAATAAGCACAGCAGGACATATGACCGCGTGGCCTAATGGATAAGGTGTCTGACTTCGGATCAGAAGATTGAGGGATCGAGTCCCTTCGTGGTCGGTTTTTGCCAATGGTCACACAACTCAGCTTTCCATTCAGAATGGAAGCAGGCTCTTCCAATACTCTTATAGCCATCATGTTCTCATTCCTAATTATTCATGAAGTGGAGTACATACTGCACAGTCATTTAGATTGCATCTTCAGCCTAAAATCTTGTCCATGTTAGTGGCATTAAGAAGTGCTTCTATGTACACGCACTGAATATGTAATAGGGTTGCAGAATTTTGACTTGACAGAATGGGTTTTTAGCTTAAGGGTGTGTAGATGAAATGCAAGGTGTGTAAGTATGTGTTCATGGAGTGCTTCAAGTGTAAAAATCTGTATGATTTGTGCAGTTAAAGTGCTAATTTTGCCTACGAGAAAGAAAAGTACTACAGAAGAATTATAAAGGATTGGCACATTGGCTGCCTTTGCTGATGACACAGTTGGCTAATTTGTAAAGCATTGGTCTATTAAGTTGCAGAGTGTGGTTGAACTTGGTTAGCAGACTTGGTGCCTGTTTCTGTGTCCTGCTGAAGAGAAGGACGGCTTGATACCACTGTCAAAGCCCAGTTTATTGAGAAAAGCATCCAGGAAAGAAGAAGTGTTGAGTCGAAAGTGGTTCTCCTCCAATTTCTCTCCACTTGCGCGAAATGCAGAGCCTCCATTATAGCACAGAACAGAGTGTTAAAGTCGGGGATGGAAGAGGATGAAAATGGGAAGTTTACTTATGGAGAGAACTGAGAAATGTCCTGTGTGCAGACACCAGTGTTTGACGATTGAATACATTTAAATAATGCCTCTAGACTGCAGGTGTTCATCTGTGCCTCAGTGGCCTAATGGATAAGGCACTGGCCTCCTAAGCCAGGGATTGTGGGTTCGAGTTCCATTTGAGGTGAAAACCAATATCCAGTATTAACTTTCTTGAAAAATTTATATATTTATTACATGCTTCCGCTCAGAAGCTTATGAGGTATTAGAATCTTTGAAATGGTACCATTTTATTTCTGTACTCCCCGGACTCATGTTGGTGTTCTGAAACTACAAAGTAGATTTTTAAACACCTATCTTTGTCAGATGCAACTTTGACCCGGCAGAAGATATTCCTTTGGAAAAAATGATTTGAATTGGATTGGTGTAACTGTTGTTTCTAGAGGTGGTGACAGGCTTTCAGCTACTTGAATAGGGCAAGGCGGAATTCATGAAACGTATACAACCTTTGAGCGTGTGTAAATTGGCTTATCCATAAAGGAGCAGTTTGTACTACTGTCAAAACAGTTTCTCTCCACTTCTGGAAATATCCAGAGCTATGTAAAGCATACAACTGAGCTTTAATCTCATGAAGAAAGAGGTTTAAATGCAAAAAAAGAAAACAAAAGCTTATCGTACTGGTGACATTCTCATTATATAGATTCCAAAAGAGTGCTTTAATTGAAAGGAGCTGAAAAAACACAATGGGATGTAAACCTAAATAACTATCAATATCATATTTCCCATCCTTGCATACCACCTACATTATAAAAATAAGCACAGCAGGACATATGACAGCGTGGCCTGATGGATAAGGTGTCTGACTTTGGATCAGAAGATTGAGGGTTCGAGTCCCTTCGTGGTCGGTTTTTGCCAATGGACACACAACTCAGCTTTCCGTTCAGAATGGAAGCAGGCTCTTCCAATACTCTTATAGCCATCATGTTCTCATTCCTAATTATTCATGAAGTGGAGTACATACTGCACAGTCATTTAGATTGCATCTTCAGCCTAAAATCTTGTCCATGTTAGTGGCATTAAGAAGTGCTTCTATGTACACGCACTGAATATGTAATAGGGTTGCAGAATTTTGACTTGACAGAATGGGTTTTTAGCTTAAGGGTGTGTAGATGAAATGCAAGGTGTGTAAGTATGTGTTCATGGAGTGCTTCAAGTTTAAAAATCTGTATGATTTGTGCAGTTAAAGTGCTAATTTTGCCTACGAGAAAGAAAAGTACTACAGAAGAATTATAAAGGATTGGCACATTGGCTGCCTTTGCTGATGACACAGTTGGCTAATTTGTAAAGCATTGGTATATTAAGTTGCAGAGTGTGGTTGAACTTGGTTAGCAGACTTGGTGCCTGTTTCTGTGTCCTGCTGAAGAGAAGGACGGCTTGATACCACTGTCAAAGCCCAGTTTATTGAGAAAAGCATCCAGGAAAGAAGAAGTGTTGAGTCGAAAGTGGTTCTCCTCCAATTTCTCTCCACTTGCGCGAAATGCAGAGCCTCCATTATAGCACAGAACAGAGTGTTAAAGTCGGGGATGGAAGAGGATGAAAATGGGAAGTTTACTTATGGAGAGAACTGAGAAATGTCCTGTGTGCAGACACCAGTGTTTGACGATTGAATACATTTAAATAATGCCTCTAGACTGCAGGTGTTCATCTGTGCCTCAGTGGCCTAATGGATAAGGCACTGGCCTCCTAAGCCAGGGATTGTGGGTTCGAGTTCCATTTGAGGTGAAAACCAATATCCAGTATTAACTTTCTTGAAAAATTTATATATTTATTACATGCTTCCGCTCAGAAGCTTATGAGGTATTAGAATCTTTGAAATGGTACCATTTTATTTCTGTACTCCCCGGACTCATGTTGGTGTTCTGAAACTACAAAGTAGATTTTTAAACACCTATCTTTGTCAGATGCAACTTTGACCCGGCAGAAGATATTCCTTTGGAAAAAATGATTTGAATTGGATTGGTGTAACTGTTGTTTCTAGAGGTGGTGACAGGCTTTCAGCTACTTGAATAGGGCAAGGCGGAATTCATGAAACGTATACAACCTTTGAGCGTGTGTAAATTGGCTTATCCATAAAGGAGCAGTTTGTACTACTGTCAAAACAGTTTCTCTCCACTTCTGGAAATATCCAGAGCTATGTAAAGCATACAACTGAGCTTTAATCTCATGAAGAAAGAGGTTTAAATGCAAAAAAAGAAAACAAAAGCTTATCGTACTGGTGACATTCTCATTATATAGATTCCAAAAGAGTGCTTTAATTGAAAGGAGCTGAAAAAACACAATGGGATGTAAACCTAAATAACTATCAATATCATATTTCCCATCCTTGCATACCACCTACATTATAAAAATAAGCACAGCAGGACATATGACAGCGTGGCCTGATGGATAAGGTGTCTGACTTTGGATCAGAAGATTGAGGGTTCGAGTCCCTTCGTGGTCGGTTTTTGCCAATGGACACACAACTCAGCTTTCCGTTCAGAATGGAAGCAGGCTCTTCCAATACTCTTATAGCCATCATGTTCTCATTCCTAATTATTCATGAAGTGGAGTACATACTGCACAGTCATTTAGATTGCATCTTCAGCCTAAAATCTTGTCCATGTTAGTGGCATTAAGAAGTGCTTCTATGTACACGCACTGAATATGTAATAGGGTTGCAGAATTTTGACTTGACAGAATGGGTTTTTAGCTTAAGGGTGTGTAGATGAAATGCAAGGTGTGTAAGTATGTGTTCATGGAGTGCTTCAAGTTTAAAAATCTGTATGATTTGTGCAGTTAAAGTGCTAATTTTGCCTACGAGAAAGAAAAGTACTACAGAAGAATTATAAAGGATTGGCACATTGGCTGCCTTTGCTGATGACACAGTTGGCTAATTTGTAAAGCATTGGTATATTAAGTTGCAGAGTGTGGTTGAACTTGGTTAGGAGACTTGGTGCCTGTTTCTGTGTCCTTCTGAAGACAAGGACGGCTTGATACCACTGTCAAAGCCCAGTTTATTGAGAAAAGCATCCAGGAAAGAAGAAGTGTTGAGTCGAGAGTGGTTCTCCTCCAATTTCTCTCCACTTGCTCAAAATGCAGAGAGTCCATTATAGCACAGAACATAGTGTTAAAGTCTGGGATGGAAGAGGATGAAAATGGGAAGTTTACTTATGGAGAGAACTGAGAAATGTCCTGTGTGCAGACACCACTATTTGACGATTGAATACATTTAAATAATGCCTCTAGACTGCAACTGTTTATCTGTGCCTCAGTGGCCTAATGGATAAGGCACTGGCCTCCTAAGCCAGGGATTGTGGGTTCGAGGCCCATCTGAGGTGAAAACCAATATCCACTCTTACTTTTCCAGAAAAATTGATATATTTATTACATGCTTCCGCTCATAAGCTTATGTGGTATTAGGAACTTTGAAATGGTACCATTTTACTTCTGTACTCTTCAGAGTCATGTTGGTGTTCTGAAACTACAAAGTAGATTTTTAAACACCTATCTTTGTCAGATGCAACTTTGACCCGGGAGAAGATATTCCTTTGGAAAAAATTATTTGAATTGGATTGGTGTAACTGTTGTTTCTAGAGGTGGTGACAGGCTTTCAGCTACTTGAATAGGGCAAGTCAGGATTCATGAAACGTATACAACCTTTGAGCGTGTGTAAATTGGCATATCCAGAAAGGAGCAGTTTTTGACTACTGTCAAAACAGTTTCTCTCCACTTCTGGAAATATCCAGAGCTATGTAAAGCATACAACTGAGCTTTAATCTCATGAAGAAAGAGGTTTAAATGCAAAAAAGAAAACAAAAGCTTATCGTACTGGTGACATTTTCATTATATAGATTCCGAAAGAGTGCTTTAATTGAAAGGAGCTGAAAACACACAATGGGATGTAAACCTAAATAACTATCACTATCATATTTCCCATCCTTGCATACCACCTACATTATGAAAATAAGCACAGCAGGACATATGACTGCGTGGCCTAATGGATAAGGCGTCTGACTTCGGATCAGAAGATTGAGGGTTCGAGTCCCTTCGTGGTCAGTTTTTGCCAATGGTAACACATCTCAGATTTCCATTCAGAATGGAAGCAGGCTCTTCCAATACTCTTATAGCCATCATGTTCTCATTCCTAATTATTCATGAAGTGGAGTCCATACTGCACAGTCATTTAGATTGCATCGTCAGCCTAAAATCTTGTTCATGTTAGTGGCATTAAGAAGTGCTTCTATGTACACGCATGGAATATGTAATAGGGTTGCAGAATTTTGACTTGACAGAATGGGTTTTTAGCTTATGGGTGTGTAGATGAAATGCAAGGTGTGTAAGTATGTGTTCATGGAGTGCTTCAAGTTTAAAAATCTGTATGATTTGTGCAGTTAAAGTGCTAATGTTGCCTACGAGAAAGAAAAGTACTACAGAAGAATTATAAAGGATTGGCACATTGGCTGCCTTTGCTGATGACACAGTTGGCTAATTTGTAAAGCATTGGTCTATTAAGTTGCAGAGTGTGGTTGAACTTGGTTAGGAGACTTGGTGCCTGTTTCTGTGTCCTGCTGATGACAAGGACGGCTTGATACCACTGTCAAAGCCCAGTTTATTGAGAAAAGCATCCAGGAAAGAAGAAGTATTGAGTCGAGAGTGGTTCTCCTCCAATTTCTCTCCACTTGCTCGAAATGCAGAGCCTCCATTATAGCACAGAACAGAGTGTTAAAGTCGGGGATGGAAGAGGATGAAAATGGGAAGTTTACTTATGGAGAGAACTGAGAAATGTCCTGTGTGCAGACACCAGTGTTTGACGGTTGAATACATTTAAATAATGCCTCTAGACTGCAAATGTTCATCTGTGCCTCAGTGGCCTAATGGATAAGGCTCTGGCCTCCTAAGCCACGGATTGTGGGTTCGAGTCCCATCTGAGGTGAAAACCAATATCCACTATTACTTTTCTAGAAAAATTTATTTATTTATTACATGCTTCCCCTCAGAAGCTTATGAGGTATTAGGAACTTTGAAATGGTACCATTTTACTTCTGTACTCTCCGGACTTATGTTGGTGTTCTGAAACTACAAAGTAGATTTTTAAACACCTATCTTTGTCAGATGCAACTTTGACCCAGCAGAAGATATTCCTTTGGAAAAAATGATTTGAATTGGATTGGTGTAACTGTTGTTTCTAGAGGTGGTGACAGGCTTTCAGCTACTTGAATAGGGCAAGTCAGGTTTCATGAAACACATACAACCTTTGAGCGTGTGTAAATTGGCATATCCAGAAAGGAGCAGTTTGTACTACTGTCAAAACAGTTTCTCTCCACTTCTGGAAATATCCAGAGCTATGTAAAGCATACAACTGAGCTTTAATCTCATGAAGAAAGAGGTTTAAATGCAAAAAAGAAAACAAAAGCTTATCGTACTGGTGACATTTTCATTATATAGATTCCAAAAGAGTGCTTTAATTGAAAGGAGCTGAAAACACAGAATGGGATGTAAACCTAAATAACTATCACTATCATATTTCCCATCCTTGCATACCACCTACATTATAAAAATAAGCACAGCAGGACATATGACTGCGTGGCCTAATGGATAAGGCGTCTGACTTCGGATCAGAAGATTGAGGGTTCGAGTCCCTTCGTGGTCAGTTTTTGCCAATGGTAACACATCTCAGATTTCCATTCAGAATGGAAGCAGGCTCTTCCAATACTCTTATAGCCATCATGTTCTCATTCCTAATTATTCATGAAGTGGAGTCCATACTGCACAGTCATTTAGATTGCATCGTCAGCCTAAAATCTTGTTCATGTTAGTGGCATTAAGAAGTGCTTCTATGTACACGCATGGAATATGTAATAGGGTTGCAGAATTTTGACTTGACAGAATGGGTTTTTAGCTTAAGGGTGTGTAGATGAAATGCAAGGTGTGTAAGTATGTGTTCATGGAGTGCTTCAAGTGTAAAATCTGTAGGATTTGTGCAGTTAAAGTGCTAATTTTGCCTACGAGAAAGAGAAGTACTACAGAAGAATTATAAAGGATTGGCACATTGGCTGCCTTTGCTGATGACACAGTTGGCTAATTTGTGAAGCATTGGTCTATTAAGTTGCAGAGTGTGGTTGAACTTGGTTAGCAGACTTGGTGCCTGTTTCTGTGTCCTGCTGAAGACAAGGACGGCTTGATACCACTGTCAAAGCCCAGTTTATTGAGAAAAGCATCCAGGACAGAAGAAGTGTTGAGTCGAGAGTGGTTCTCCTCCAATTTCTCTCCACTTGCTCAAAATGCAGAGAGTCCATTATAGCACAGAACAGAGTGTTAAAGTCGGGGATGGAAGAGGATGAAAATGGGAAGTTTACTTATGGAGAGAACTGAGAAATGTCCTGTGTGCAGACACCAGTGTTTAAAGATTGAATACATTTAAATAATGCCTCTAGACTGCAACTGTTTATCTGTGCCTCAGTGGCCTAATGGATAAGGCACTGGCCTCCTAAGCCAGGGATTGTGGGTTCGAGTCCCATCTGAGGTGAAAACCGATATCCGCTCTTACTTTTCCAGAAAAATTTATATATTTATAACATGCTTCCGCTCATAAGCTTATGTGGTATTAGGAACTTTGAAATGGTCCCATTTTACTTCTGTACTCTTCAGGGTCATGTTGGTGTTCTGAAACTACAAAGTAGATTTTTAAACACCTATCTTTGTCAGATGCAACTTTGACCCAGGAGAAGATATTCCTTTGGAAAAAATGATTTGAATTGGATTGGTGTAACTGTTGTTTCTAGAGGTGGTGACAGGCTTTCAGCTACTTGAATAGGGCCAGGCAGGATTCATGAAACGTATACAACCTTTGAGCGTGTGTAAATTGACATATCCAGAAAGGAGCAGTTTTTACTACTGTCACAACAGTTTCTCTCCACCTCTGGAAATATCCAGAGCTATGTAAAGCATACAACTGAGCTTTAATCTCATGAAGAAAGAGGTTTAAATGCAAAAAAGAAAACAAAAGCTTATCGTACTGGTGACATTTTCATTATATAGATTCCAAATGAGTGCTTTAATTGAAAGGAGCTGAAAACACACAATGGGATGCAAACCTAAATAACTATCAATATCATATTTCCCATCCTTGCATACCACCTACATTATAAAAATAAGCAAAGCAGGACATATGACCGCGTGGCCTAATGGATAAGGCGTCTGACTTCGGATCAGAAGATTGAGGGTTCGAGTCCCTTCGTGGTCGGTTTTTGCCAATGGTCACACAACTCAGATTTCCATTCAGAATGGAAGCAGGCTCTTCCAATACTCTTATAGCCATCATGTTCTCATTCCTAATTATTCATGAAGTGGAGTACATACTGCACAGTCATTTAGATTGCATCTTCAGCCTAAAATCTTGTTCATGTTAGTGGCATTAAGAAGTGCTTCCATGTACACGCACGGAATATGTAATAGGGTTGCAGAATTTTGACTTGACAGAATGGGTTTTTAGCTCAAGGGTGTGTAGATGAAATGCAAGGTGTGTGTTCATGGAGTGCTTCAAGTGTAAAATCTGTATGATTTGTGCAGTTAAAGTGCTAATTTTGCCTACGAGAAAGAAAAGTACTACAGAAGAATTATAAAGGATTTGCACATTGGCTGCCTTTGCTGATGACACAGTTGGCTAATTTGTAAAGCATTGGTCTATTAAGTTGCAGAGTGTGGTTGAACTTGGTTAGGAGACTTGGTGCCTGTTTCTGTGTCCTGCTGAAGACAAGGACGGCTTGATACCACTGTCAAAGCCCAGTTTATTGAGAAAAGCATCCAGGAAAGAAGAAGTGTTGAGTCGAAAGTGGTTCTCCTCCAATTTCTCTCCACTTGCACGAAATGCAGAGCCTCCATTATAGCACAGAACAGAGTGTTAAAGTCGGGCATGGAAGAGGGTGAAAATGGGAAGTTTACTTATGGAGAGAACTGAGAAATGTCCTGTGTGCAGACACCAGTGTTTGACGATTGAATACATTTAAATAATGCCTCTAGACTGCAAGTGTTTATCTGTGCCTCAGTGGCCTAATGGATAAGGCACTGGCCTCCTAAGCCAGGGATTGTGGGTTCGAGTCCCATCTGAGGTGAAAACCAATACCCACTCTTACTTTTCCAGAAAAATTGATATATTTATTACATGCTTCCGCTCAGAAGCTTATGAGGTATTAGGAACTTTGAAATGGTACCATTTTACTTCTGTACTCTTCAGCGTCATGTTGGTGTTCTGAAACTACAAAGTAGATTTTTAAACACCTATCTTTGTCGGATACAACTTTGACCCGTCAGAAGATATTCCTTTGGAAAAAATGATTTGAATTGGATTGGTGTAACTGTTGTTTCTAGAGGTGGTGACAGGCTTTCAGCTACTTGAATAGGGCAAGTCAGGATTCATGAAACGTATACAACCTTTGAGCGTGTGTAAATTGGCATATCCAGAAAGGAGCAGTTTGTACTACTGTCAAAACAGTTTCTCTCCACTTCTGGAAATATCCAGAGCTATGTAAAGCATACAACTGAGCTTTAATCTCATGAAGAAAGAGGTTTAAATACAAAAAAGAAAACAAAAGCTTATCGTACTGGTGACATTCTCATTATATAGATTCCAAAAGAGTGCTTTAATTGAAAGGAGCTGAAAAAACACAATGGGATGTAAACCTAAATAACTATCAATATCATATTTCCCATCCTTGCATACCACCTACATTATAAAAATAAGCACAGCAGGACATATGACCGCGTGGCCTAATGGATAAGGTGTCTGACTTCGGATCAGAAGATTGAGGGTTCGAGTCCCTTCGTGGTCGGTTTCTGCCAATGGACACACAACTCAGCTTTCCGTTCAGAATGGAAGCAGGCTCTTCCAATACTCTTATAGCCATCATGTTCTCATTCCTAATTATTCATGAAGTGGAGTACATACTGCACAGTCATTTAGATTGCATCTTCAGCCTAAAATCTTGTCCATGTTAGTGGCATTAAGAAGTGCTTCTATGTACACGCACTGAATATGTAATAGGGTTGCAGAATTTTGACTTGACAGAATGGGTTTTTAGCTTAAGGGTGTGTAGATGAAATGCAAGGTGTGTAGGTATGTGTTCATGGAGTGCTTCAAGTTTAAAAATCTGTATGATTTGTGCAGTTAAAGTGCTAATTTTGCCTACGAGAAAGAAAAGTACTACAGAAGAATTATAAAGGATTGGCACATTGGCTGCCTTTGCTGATGACACAGTTGGCTAATTTGTAAAGCATTGGTCTATTAAGTTGCAGAGTATGGTTGAACTTGGTTAGGAGACTTGGTGCCTGTTTCTGTGTCCTGCTGAAGACAAGGACGGCTTGATACCACTGTCAAAGCCCAGTTTATTGAGAAAAGCATCCAGGAAAGAAGAAGTGTTGAGTCGATAGTGGTTCTCCTCCAATTTCTCTCCACTTGCTCGAAATGCAGAGCCTCCATTATAGCACAGAACAGAGTGTTAAAGTCGGGGATGGAAGAGGATGAAAATGGGAAGTTTACTTATGGAGAGAACTGAGAAATGTCCTGTGTGCAGACACCACTATTTGACGATTGTATACATTTAAATAATGCCTCTAGACTGCAACTGTTTATCTGTTCCTCAGTGGCCTAATGGATAAGGCACTGGCCTCCTAAGCCAGGGATTGTGGGTTCGAGTCCCATCTGAGGTGAAAACCAATATCCACTCTTACTTTTCCAAGAAAAATGTATATGTTTATTACATGCTTCCGCTCAGAAGCTTATGTGGTATTAGGAACTTTGAAATGGTACCATTTTACTTCTGTACTCCCCGGACTCATGTTGGTGTTCTGAAACTACAAAGTAGATTTTTAAACACCTATCTTTGTCAGATGCAACTTTGACCCGGCAGAAGATATTCCTTTGGAAAAAATGATTTGAATTGGATTGGTGTAACTGCTGTTTCTAGAGGTGGTGACAGGCTTTCAGCTACTTGAATAGGGCAAGGCAGGATTCATGAAACGTATACAACCTTTGAGCGTGTGTAAATTGGCTTATCCAGAAAGGAGCAGTTTGTACTACTGTCAAAACAGTTTCTCTCCACTTCTGGAAATATCCAGAGCTATATAAAGCATACAACTGAGCTTTAATCTCATGAAGAAAGAGGTTTAAATGCAAAAAAAGAAAACAAAAGCTTATCGTACTGGTGACATTCTCATTATATAGATTCCAAAAGAGTGCTTTAATTGAAAGGAGCTGAAAAAACACAATGGGATGTAAACCTAAATAACTATCAATATCATATTTCCCATCCTTGCATACCACTTACATTATAAAAATAAGCACAGCAGGACATATGACAGCGTGGCCTGATGGATAAGGTGTCTGACTTCGGATCAGAAGATTGAGGGTTCGAGTCCCTTCGTGGTCGGTTTTTGCCAATGGACACACAACTCAGCTTTCCGTTCAGAATGGAAGCAGGCTCTTCCAATACTCTTATAGCCATCATGTTCTCATTCCTAATTATTCATGAAGTGGAGTACATACTGCACAGTCATTTAGATTGCATCTTCAGCCTAAAATCTTGTCCATGTTAGTGGCATTAAGAAGTGCTTCTATGTACACGCACTGAATATGTAATAGGGTTGCAGAATTTTGACTTGACAGAATGGGTTTTTAGCTTAAGGGTGTGTAGATGAAATGCAAGGTGTGTAGGTATGTGTTCATGGAGTGCTTCAAGTTTAAAAATCTGTATGATTTGTGCAGTTAAAGTGCTAATTTTGCCTACGAGAAAGAAAAGTACTACAGAAGAATTATAAAGGATTGGCACATTGGCTGCCTTTGCTGATGACACAGTTGGCTAATTTGTAAAGCATTGGTCTATTAAGTTGCAGAGTATGGTTGAACTTGGTTAGGAGACTTGGTGCCTGTTTCTGTGTCCTGCTGAAGACAAGGACGGCTTGATACCACTGTCAAAGCCCAGTTTATTGAGAAAAGCATCCAGGAAAGAAGAAGTGTTGAGTCGAAAGTGGTTCTCCTCCAATTTCTCTCCACTTGCTCGAAATGCAGAGCCTCCATTATAGCACAGAACAGAGTGTTAAAGTCGGGGATGGAAGAGGATAAAAATGGGAAGTTTACTTATGGAGAGAACTGAGAAATGTCCTGTGTGCAGACACCAGTGTTTGACGGTTGAATACATTTAAATAATGCCTCTAGACTGCAAGTGTTCATCTGTGCCTCAGTGGCCTAATGGATAAGGCACTGGCCTCCTAAGCCACGGATTGTGGGTTCGAGTCCCATCTGAGGTGAAAACCAATATCCACTATTACTTTTCTAGAAAAATGTATTTATTTATTACATGCTTCCCCTCAGAAGCTTATGAGGTATTAGGAACTTTGAAATGGTACCATTTTACTTCTGTACTCTCCGGACTTATGTTGGTGTTCTGAAACTACAAAGTAGATTTTTAAACACCTATCTTTGTCAGATGCAACTTTGACCCAGCAGAAGATATTCCTTTGGAAAAAATGATTTGAATTGGATTGGTGTAACTGTTGTTTCTAGAGGTGGTGACAGGCTTTCAGCTACTTGAATAGGGCAAGTCAGGATTCATGAAACACATACAACCTTTGAGCGTGTGTAAATTGGCATATCCAGAAAGGAGCAGTTTGTACTACTGTCAAAACAGTTTCTCTCCACTTCTGGAAATATCCAGAGCTATGTAAAGCATACAACTGAGCTTTAATCTCATGAAGAAAGAGGTTTAAATGCAAAAAAGAAAACAAAAGCTTATCGTACTGGTGACATTTTCATTATATAGATTCCAAAAGAGTGCTTTAATTGAAAGGAGCTGAAAACACACAATGAGATGTAAACCTAAATAACTATCAATATCATATTTCCCAGCCTTGCATACTACCTACATTATAAAAATAAGCACAGCAGGACATATGACTGCGTGGCCTAATGGATAAGGTGTCTGACTTCGGATCAGAAGATTGAGGGTTCGACTCCCTTCGTGGTCGGTTTTTGCCAATGGACACACAACTCAGCTTTCTGTTCAGAATGGAAGCAGGCTCTTCCAATACTCTTATAGCCATCATGTTCTCATTCCTAATTATTCATGAAGTGGAGTACATACTGCACAGTCATTTAGATTGCATCTTCAGCCTAAAATCTTGTCCATGTTAGTGGCATTAAGAAGTGCTTCTATGTACATGCACTGAATATGTAATAGGGTTGCAGAATTTTGACTTGACAGAATGGGTTTTTAGCTTAAGGGTGTGTAGATGAAATGCAAGGTGTGTAAGTATGTGTTCATGGAGTGCTTCAAGTGTAAAAATCTGTATGATTTGTGCAGTTAAAGTGCTAATTTTGCCTACGAGAAAGAAAAGTACTACAGAAGAATTATAAAGGATTGGCACATTGGCTGCCTTTGCTGATGACACAGTTGGCTAATTTGTAAAGCATTGGTCTATTAAGTTGCAGAGTGTGGTTGAACTTGGTTAGGAGACTTGGTGCCTGTTTCTGTGTCCTGCTGAAGACAAGGACGGCTTGATACCACTGTCAAAGCCCAGTTTATTGAGAAAAGCATCCAGGAAAGAAGAAGTGTTTTATCGAAAGTGGTTCTCCTCCAATTTCTCTTCACTTGCTCGAAATGCAGAGCCTCCATTATAGCACAGAACAGAGTGTTAAAGTCGGGGATGGAAGAGGATGAAAATGGGAAGTTTACTTATGGAGAGAACTGAGAAATGTCCTGTGTGCAGACACCAGTGTTTGACGATTGAATACATTTATATAATGCCTCTAGACTGCAAGTGTTCACATGTGCCTCAGTGGCCTAATGGATAAGGCACTGGCCTCCTAAGCTAGGGATTGTGGGTTCGAGTCCCATCTGAGGTGAAAACCAATATCCACTCTTACTTTTCCAGAAAAATTGATATATTTATTACATGCTTCCGCTCAGAAGCTTATGTGGTATTAGGAACTTTGAAATGGTACCATTTTACTTCTGTACTCTTCAGAGTCATGTTGGTGTTCTGAAACTACAAAGTAGATTTTTAAACACCTATCTTTGTCAGATGCAACTTTGACCCGGCAGAAGATTTTCCTTTGGAAAAAATGATTTGAATTGGATTGGTGTAACTGTTGTTTCTAGAGGTGGTGACAGGCTTTCAGCTACTTGAATAGGGCAAGTCAGGATTCATGAAACGTATACAACCTTTGAGCATGTGTAAATTGGCATATCCAGAAAGGAGCAGTTTTTACTACTGTCAAAACAGTTTCTCTCCACTTCTGGAAATATCCAGAGCTATGTAAAGCATACAACTGAGCTTTAATCTCATGAAGAAAGAGGTTTAAATGCAAAAAAGAAAACAAAAGCTTATCGTACTGGTGACATTTTCATTATATAGATTCCAAAAGAGTGCTTTATTTGAAAGGAGCTGAAAAAACACAATGGGATGTAAACCTAAATAACTATCAATATCATATTTCCCATCCTTGCATACCACCTACATTATAAAAATAGGCACAGCAAGACATATGACTGCGTGGCCTAATGGATAAGGCGTCTGACTTCGGATCAGAAGATTGAGGGTTCGAGTCCCTTTGTGGTCGGTTTTTGCCAATGGTCACACAACTCAGCATTCCATTCAGAATGGAAGCAGGCTCTACCAATACTCTTATAGCCATCATGTTCTCATTCCTAATTATTCATGAAGTGGAGTACATACTGCACAGTCATTTAGATTGCATCTTCAGCCTAAAATCTTGTCCATGTTAGTGGCATTAAGAAGTGCTTCTATGTATATGCACTGAATATGTAATAGGGTTGCAGAATTTTGACTTGACAGAATGGGTTTTTAGCTTAAGGGTGTGTAGATGAAATGCAAGGTGTGTAAGTATGTGTTCATGGAGTGCTTCAAGTATAAAATCTGTATGATTTGTGCAGTTGAAGTGCTAATTTTGCCTACGAGAAAGAAAAGTACTACAGAAGAATTATAAAGGATTGGCACATTGGCTGCCTTTGCTGATGATACAGTTGGCTAATTTGCAAAGCATTGGTATATTAAGTTGCAGAGTGTGGTTGAACTTGGTTAGGAGACTTGGTGCCTGTTTCTGTGTCCTGCTGAAGACAAGGACGGCTTGATACCACTGTCAAAGCCCAGTTTATTGAGAAAAGCATCCAGGAAAGAAGAAGTGTTGAGTCGAAAGTGGTTCTCCTCCAATTTCTCTCCACTTGCTCGAAATGCAGAGCCTCCATTATAGCACAGAACAGAGTGTTAAAGTCGGGCATGGAAGAGGATGAAAATGGGAAGTTTACTTATGGAGAGAACTGAGAAATGTCCTGTGTGCAGACACCAGTGTTTGACGATTGAATACATTTAAATAATGCCTCTAGACTGCAAGTGTTTATCTGTGCCTCAGTGGCCTAATGGATAAGGCACTGGCCTCTTAAGCCAGGGATTGTGGGTTCGAGTCCCATCTGAGGTGAAAACCAATACCCACTCTTACTTTTCCAGAAAAATTGATATATTTATTACATGCTTCCGCTCAGAAGCTTATGAGGTATTAGGAACTTTGAAATGGTACCATTTTACTTCTGTACTCTTCAGCGTCATGTTGGTGTTCTGAAACTACAAAGTAGATTTTTAAACACCTATCTTTGTCGGATACAACTTTGACCCGTCAGAAGATATTCCTTTGGAAAAAATGATTTGAATTGGATTGGTGTAACTGTTGTTTCTAGAGGTGGTGACAGGCTTTGAGCTACTTGAATAGGGCAAGTCAGGATTCATGAAACGTATACAACCTTTGAGCGTGTGTAAATTGGCATATCCAGAAAGGAGCAGTTTGTACTACTGTCAAAACAGTTTCTCTCCACTTCTGGAAATATCCAGAGCTATGTAAAGCATACAACTGAGCTTTAATCTCATGAAGAAAGAGGTTTAAATACAAAAAAGAAAACAAAAGCGTATCGTACTGGTGACATTCTCATTATATAGATTCCAAAAGAGTGCTTTAATTGAAAGGAGCTGAAAAAACACAATGGGATGTAAACCTAAATAACTATCAATATCATATTTCCCATCCTTGCATACCACCTACATTATAAAAATAAGCACAGCAGGACATATGACCGCGTGGCCTAATGGATAAGGTGTCTGACTTCGGATCAGAAGATTGAGGGATCGAGTCCCTTCGTGGTCGGTTTTTGCCAATGGTCACACAACTCAGCTTTCCATTCAGAATGGAAGCAGGCTCTTCCAATACTCTTATAGCCATCATGTTCTCATTCCTAATTATTCATGAAGTGGAGTACATACTGCACAGTCATTTAGATTGCATCTTCAGCCTAAAATCTTGTCCATGTTAGTGGCATTAAGAAGTGCTTCTATGTACACGCACTGAATATGTAATAGGGTTGCAGAATTTTGACTTGACAGAATGGGTTTTTAGCTTAAGGGTGTGTAGATGAAATGCAAGGTGTGTAAGTATGTGTTCATGGAGTGCTTCAAGTGTAAAAATCTGTATGATTTGTGCAGTTAAAGTGCTAATTTTGCCTACGAGAAAGAAAAGTACTACAGAAGAATTATAAAGGATTGGCACATTGGCTGCCTTTGCTGATGACACAGTTGGCTAATTTGTAAAGCATTGGTCTATTAAGTTGCAGAGTGTGGTTGAACTTGGTTAGCAGACTTGGTGCCTGTTTCTGTGTCCTGCTGAAGAGAAGGACGGCTTGATACCACTGTCAAAGCCCAGTTTATTGAGAAAAGCATCCAGGAAAGAAGAAGTGTTGAGTCGAAAGTGGTTCTCCTCCAATTTCTCTCCACTTGCGCGAAATGCAGAGCCTCCATTATAGCACAGAACAGAGTGTTAAAGTCGGGGATGGAAGAGGATGAAAATGGGAAGTTTACTTATGGAGAGAACTGAGAAATGTCCTGTGTGCAGACACCAGTGTTTGACGATTGAATACATTTAAATAATGCCTCTAGACTGCAGGTGTTCATCTGTGCCTCAGTGGCCTAATGGATAAGGCACTGGCCTCCTAAGCCAGGGATTGTGGGTTCGAGTTCCATTTGAGGTGAAAACCAATATCCAGTATTAATTTTCTTGAAAAATTTATATATTTATTACATGCTTCCGCTCAGAAGCTTATGAGGTATTAGAATCTTTGAAATGGTACCATTTTATTTCTGTACTCCCCGGACTCATGTTGGTGTTCTGAAACTACAAAGTAGATTTTTAAACACCTATCTTTGTCAGATGCAACTTTGACCCGGCAGAAGATATTCCTTTGGAAAAAATGATTTGAATTGGATTGGTGTAACTGTTGTTTCTAGAGGTGGTGACAGGCTTTCAGCTACTTGAATAGGGCATGGCGGAATTCATGAAACGTATACAACCTTTGAGCGTGTGTAAATTGGCTTATCCATAAAGGAGCAGTTTGTACTACTGTCAAAACAGTTTCTCTCCACTTCTGGAAATATCCAGAGCTATGTAAAGCATACAACTGAGCTTTAATCTCATGAAGAAAGAGGTTTAAATGCAAAAAAAGAAAACAAAAGCTTATCGTACTGGTGACATTCTCATTATATAGATTCCAAAAGAGTGCTTTAATTGAAAGGAGCTGAAAAAACACAATGGGATGTAAACCTAAATAACTATCAATATCATATTTCCCATCCTTGCATACCACCTACATTATAAAAATAAGCACAGCAGGACATATGACAGCGTGGCCTGATGGATAAGGTGTCTGACTTTGGATCAGAAGATTGAGGGTTCGAGTCCCTTCGTGGTCGGTTTTTGCCAATGGACACACAACTCAGCTTTCCGTTCAGAATGGAAGCAGGCTCTTCCAATACTCTTATAGCCATCATGTTCTCATTCCTAATTATTCATGAAGTGGAGTACATACTGCACAGTCATTTAGATTGCATCTTCAGCCTAAAATCTTGTCCATGTTAGTGGCATTAAGAAGTGCTTCTATGTACACGCACTGAATATGTAATAGGGTTGCAGAATTTTGACTTGACAGAATGGGTTTTTAGCTTAAGGGTGTGTAGATGAAAAGCAAGGTGTGTAAGTATGTGTTCATGGAGTGCTTCAAGTTTAAAAATCTGTATGATTTGTGCAGTTAAAGTGCTAATTTTGCCTACGAGAAAGAAAAGTACTACAGAAGAATTATAAAGGATTGGCACATTGGCTGCCTTTGCTGATGACACAGTTGGCTAATTTGTAAAGCATTGGTCTATTAAGTTGCAGAGTGAGGTTGAACTTGGTTAGGAGACTTGGTGCCTGTTTCTGTGTCCTGCTGAAGACAAGGACGGCTTGATACCACTGTCAAAGCCCAGTTTATTGAGAAAAGCATCCAGGAAAGAAGAAGTGTTGAGTCGAAAGTGGTTCTCCTCCAATTTCTCTCCACTTGCTCGAAATGCAGAGACTCCATTATAGCACAGAACATAGTGTTAAAGTCGGGGATGGAAGAGGATGAAAATGGGAAGTTTACTTATGGAGAGAACTGAGAAATGTCCTGTGTGCAGACACCAGTGTTTGACGGTTGAATACATTTAAATAATGCCTCTAGACTGCAAGTGTACATCTGTGCCTCAGTGGCCTAATGGATAAGGCACTGGCCTCCTAAGCCAGGGATTGTGGTTCGAGTCCCATCTGAGGTGAAAACCAATATCCACTATTACTTTTCTAGAAAAATTTATTTATTTATTACATGCTTCCCCTCAGAAGCTTATGAGGTATTAGGAACTTTGAAATGGTACCATTTTACTTCTGTACTCTCCGGACTTATGTTGGTGTTCTGAAACTACAAAGTAGATTTTTAAACACCTATCTTTGTCAGATGCAACTTTGACCCAGCAGAAGATATTCCTTTGGAAAAAATGATTTGAATTGGATTAGTGTAACTGTTGTTTCTAGAGGTGGTGACAGGCTTTCAGCTACTTGAATAGGGCAAGTCAGGATTCATGAAACACATACAACCTTTGAGCGTGTGTAAATTGACATATCCAGAAAGGAGCAGTTTGTACTACTGTCAAAACAGTTTCTCTCCACTTCTGGAAATATCCAGAGCTATGTAAAGCATACAACTGAGCTTTAATCTCATGAAGAAAGAGGTTTAAATGCAAAAAAGAAAACAAAAGCTTATCGTACTGGTGACATTTTCATTATATAGATTCCAAAAGAGTGCTTTAATTGAAAGGAGCTGAAAACACACAATGGGATGTAAACCTAAATAACTATCACTATCATATTTCCCATCCTTGCATACCACCTACATTATGAAAATAAGCACAGCAGGACATATGACTGCGTGGCCTAATGGATAAGGCGTCTGACTTCGGATCAGAAGATTGAGGGTTCGAGTCCCTTCGTGGTCAGTTTTTGCCAATGGTAACACATCTCAGATTTCCATTCAGAATGGAAGCAGGCTCTTCCAATACTCTTATAGCCATCATGTTCTCATTCCTAATTATTCATGAAGTGGAGTCCATACTGCACAGTCATTTAGATTGCATCGTCAGCCTAAAATCTTGTTCATGTTAGTGGCATTAAGAAGTGCTTCTATGTACACGCATGGAATATGTAATAGGGTTGCAGAATTTTGACTTGACAGAATGGGTTTTTAGCTTAAGGGTGTGTAGATGAAATGCAAGGTGTGTAAGTATGTGTTCATGGAGTGCTTCAAGTGTAAAATCTGTATGATTTGTGCAGTTAAAGTGCTAATTTTTCCTACGAGAAAGAGAAGTACTACAGAAGAATTATAAAGGATTGGCACATTGGCTGCCTTTGCTGATGACACAGTTGGCTAATTTGTGAAGCATTGGTCTATTAAGTTGCAGAGTGTGGTTGAACTTGGTTAGCAGACTTGGTGCCTGTTTCTGTGTCCTGCTGAAGACAAGGACGGCTTGATACCACTGTCAAAGCCCAGTTTATTGAGAAAAGCATCCAGGAAAGAAGAAGTGTTGAGTCGAGAGTGGTTCTCCTCCAATTTCTCTCCACTTGCTCGAAATGCAGAGAGTCCATTATAGCACAGAACAGAGTGTTAAAGTCGGGGATGGAAGAGGATGAAAATGGGAAGTTTACATATGGAGAGAACTGAGAAATGTCCTGTGTGCAGACACCAGTGTTTGACGATTGAATACATTTAAATAATGCCTCTGGACTGCAAGTGTTTATCTGTGCCTCTGTGGCCTAATGGATAAGGCACTGGCCTCCTAAGCCAGGGATTGTGGGTTCGAGTCCCATCTGAGGTGAAAACCAATATCAACTCTTACTTTTCCAGAAAAATTGATATATTTATTACATGCTTCCGCTCAGAAGCTTATGAGGTATTACGAACTTTGAAATGGTACCATTTTACTTCTGTACTCTTCAGAGTCATGTTGGTGTTCTGAAACTACAAAGTAGATTTTTAAACACCTATCTTTGTCAGATGCAACTTTGACCCGGCAGAAGATATTCCTTTGGAAAAAATGATTTGAATTGGATTGGTGTAACTGTTGTTTCTAGAGGTGGTGACAGGCTTTCAGCTACTTAAATAGGGCAAGTCAGGATTCATGAAACGTATACAACCTTTGAGCGTGTGTAAATTGGCATATCCAGAAAGGAGCAGTTTTTACTACTGTCAAAACAGTTCCTCTCCACCTCTAGAAATATCTAGAGCTATGTAAAGCATACAACTGAGCTTTATTCTCATGAAGAAAGAGGTTTAAATGCAAAAAAGAAAACAAAAGCTTATCGTACTGGT
>NC_141693.1:1545705988-1545805988 GCF_964263255.1 Lissotriton vulgaris | reverse complement strand
AAATGGGAAGTTTACTTATGGAGAGAACTGAGAAATGTCCTGTGTGCAGACACCAGTGTTTAAAGATTGAATACATTTAAATAATGCCTCTAGACTGCAACTGTTTATTTGTGCCTCAGTGGCCTAATGGATAAGGCACTGGCCTCCTAAGCCAGGGATTGTGGGTTCGAGTCCCATCTGAGGTGAAAACCGATATCCGCTCTTACTTTTCCAGAAAAATGTATATATTTATAACATGCTTCCGCTCATAAGCTTATGTGGTATTAGGAACTTTGAAATGGTCCCATTTTACTTCTGTACTCTTCAGGGTCATGTTGGTGTTCTGAAACTACAAAGTAGATTTTTAAACACCTATCTTTGTCAGATGCAACTTTGACCCAGGAGAAGATATTCCTTTGGAAAAAATGATTTGAATTGGATTGGTGTAACTGTTGTTTCTAGAGGTGGTGACAGGCTTTCAGCTACTTGAATAGGGCCAGGCAGGATTCATGAAACGTATACAACCTTTGAGCGTGTGTAAATTGACATATCCAGAAAGGAGCAGTTTTTACTACTGTCACAACAGTTTCTCTCCACCTCTGGAAATATCCAGAGCTATGTAAAGCATACAACTGAGCTTTAATCTCATGAAGAAAGAGGTTTAAATGCAAAAAAGAAAACAAAAGCTTATCGTACTGGTGACATTTTCATTATATAGATTCCAAATGAGTGCTTTAATTGAAAGGAGCTGAAAACACACAATGGGATGCAAACCTAAATAACTATCAATATCATATTTCCCATCCTTGCATACCACCTACATTATAAAAATAAGCAAAGCAGGACATATGACCGCGTGGCCTAATGGATAAGGCGTCTGACTTCGGATCAGAAGATTGAGGGTTCGAGTCCCTTCGTGGTCGGTTTTTGCCAATGGTCACACAACTCAGATTTCCATTCAGAATGGAAGCAGGCTCTTCCAATACTCTTATAGCCATCATGTTCTCATTCCTAATTATTCATGAAGTGGAGTACATACTGCACAGTCATTTAGATTGCATCTTCAGCCTAAAATCTTGTTCATGTTAGTGGCATTAAGAAGTGCTTCCATGTACACGCACGGAATATGTAATAGGGTTGCAGAATTTTGACTTGACAGAATGGGTTTTCAGCTTAAGGGTGTGTAGATGAAATGCAAGGTGTGTAAGTATGTGTCCATGGAGTGCTTCAAGTGTAAAAATCTGTATGATTTGTGCAGTTAAAGTGCTAATTTTGCCTACGAGAAAGAGAAGTACTACAGAAGAATTATAAAGGATTGGCACATTGGCTGCCTTTGCTGATGACACAGTTGGCTAATTTGTGAAGCATTGGTCTATTAAGTTGCAGAGTGTGGTTGAACTTGGTTAGGAGACTTGGTGCCTGTTTCTGTGTCCTGCTGAAGACAAGGACGGCTTGATACCACTGTCAAAGCCCAGTTTATTGAGAAAAGCATCCAGGAAAGAAGAAGTGTTGAGTCGAAAGTGGTTCTCCTCCAATTTCTCTCCACTTGCGCGAAATGCAGAGCCTCCATTATAGCACAGAAAAGAGTGTTAAAGTCGGGGATGGAAGAGGATGAAAATGGGAAGTTTACTTATGGAAAGGGGCGACCAATCGGTCCCCCCGAACGTATGGTGGAGTACCACGATCCCCCCGGGAAGCCATCTTGGGCGGGAGGCGGGTCTCGGCTGGTATGCCCGAAGCGGCGTAGCCGGGGCGCGCCTTTTTCCCGCCCTAGAGTGGGCTGGCCTAGACACCAACGCGGCCGGCCACGCCCTCGGAGGCAGGCGGGGGCGGGTTCACGCCCACCCTGAAGACGGATAAAAGGAGCGGAAGCCAAGAAAGCATCCTCTTGTTCCTGTGCTCTGAAGCTGCACCTCCCCGCTGCACGTGAGCTCGAGACGGAACGAAGAGCAATTTTGAGCGTTGTAATCCTTCTTTTTGTCTTACAGATATCCCGTCTAAGAATGCCTAAGAAGGTCGGAAAGCGGGTCGGTACCGAGGAGATGCTCCGCATACTCATGAAGGAGATAGCCGATCTAAAGAGAAAGGTTGAGTCTAAGGACGGGGAGGGAGGATCGAAACGGCCTTTGCAGGGAACAATTCCCGGTGGAAGGAGCAAGAGGCCCAGAAGGGGAGCACTTGGGGGGGAGACCCCGGTTCCCGGAGTGCCACGAGAGGAGCCAACCCCGGCGCCAAAGGAGGGGAATCCAATCCCTGTGGTGGTCACCCCTGCGAACAGGGAGGATATGCCCCCCGAGTTAGCGGCGCAATTGGCAGCGTGGTTGGGAAACGATAGCGAGGGCGCCACGGCTGACGATGCCCGGGCAGTGATGAGGCAACTGCGGGAATCTAGGGAGGCTGCGAAGACTCCATCTCTTGTTCCCCCGCAGGTCCCGGCGGTTGGAAGTACAGCAGGCCCAAGTTCGGCGACAAGCGTGGGGTCTACTTCAGGTAAGCGGCCATTGCCGATTGCGGGGGGGGAGTCTGCGCCTTCTCGAAAGGAGAAGATTGCCCAGCACGTCCCACTAGAAGTCAAGGAATTGATTTGGGCGGATAAATATATAAACATGTTTTCATTGCTTACGGACCATTACGAGATCGAGCAGGTAAAGAGTCAAAAAGAGCTCATGCATCCGAGTGTTTGGCGTGCAAAAATGGCCGCCTTTAAGGTCGACGAGACCATTGGTACTTGGGGCAGAGCGTGGGGAATTTTCACTTCCATCATGGGGGAGCGCAGGCCTGAGTTGTTGACCGAGTTACCCATCTATCAGTCACGTATTATGGAGTATTCTGTAGCATATGGGGGCAATCAGTGGTTCTGTTATGATAACCTGTTTAGAAAAGCTAAAGAACACAACCCGTTGTTGTCCTGGGATTGTTACGACTCTGTGTCTTGGCAAAAAATGGAGAGTACAGGGATGTTGAAGGTACCATTAGTGGGGAGTAACGGGGGGGAATCCTCCTGCCAAAACTCCGGGACGCCCTTTCGGACGGGTACAGGTAACGAGTTCCACACGAAGCCGAATGGCAACACAGGTAAAAGGGGGATCTGTTGGAATTTTAACAGGGGCAAATGTACCAGGCCCCAGGGGTCATGCAAATTTAGACATGAGTGTGGGGGGTGCGGGCAGCCATCCCATCCTGAGTCCATGTGCAGAGCCAAAACGGGTGATAACGGTGGTAAGGGAGGCGCCAAACAGGTCTAATATAGTCTGAGGGGCGCCTTTACCGGCTCCGATTGATACCATGGCGATGATTCCTTGGCTCAGCGAATACCCAGATCATGCCTCCGCTGGGGTGTTACGGAACAGGTTTTCATACGGTTTCCGCATCCCAGTGGGGGATTTTCAGGGGGTACCAGACTGTAAGAATCAATTGTCGGTCTTACAGCACACGGCAGTGGTGCAGGTGAAGATTGGGAAAGAGGTGGCTCGAGGTCGTGTCGCCGGTCCATTCGATTTGCCACCAGTTGCTAATTTTGTGTGTTCTCCTCTAGGGGGGGTTCCCAAGAAGGACCCGGGTGAGTTTCGGCTGATACATAATTTGTCAGCCCCACATGGTCTTTCCGTGAATGACGCGATAGACCCGGAAGTATGTTCGGTGCGGTACGCATCTTTCGATGAGGCCGTAGCCATGTTGAATCGCCTGGGGCCCGGGACGCTGATGGCCAAATCGGACATCGAGTCAGCGTTCCGGTTGCTCCCGGTACACCCAGACGATCAGCGTCTCCTTGGTTTTCAGTTTCAGGGTCGCTATTACATGGATAAATGTATGCCAATGGGATGCTCGATTTCATGTGCTTATTTTGAGAAATTCAGTTGTTTTCTGCAGTGGGTTTTCACAAGAAAGACAGGTTTTCAACATGTTATGCACTATCTCGATGACTTTTTGTTTCTGGGGGCAGCCGGGGATTCTGAGTGTGGACAGGCCTTACATGAATTTTGTGTCCTAATGAATCAATTCGGTGTGCCATTGGCGCCAGGTAAGACGGTGGGTCCCTCGACCTTGATTGAGTTTCTGGGGATCGAGCTCGACTCGGTGGAGGGTTGTTTTCGTTTACCTAAAGAAAAAGTGTTAAAATTCAGGTTATCCCTTGAGACATGTATTCGTGCAACGAAAGTGAACTTGCATCAATTGCAACAGGTGGTTGGTCAGTTGAATTTTGCCCTAAGAGTAATGCCGATGGCACGCCCCTTTTCCCGCTCGATTGCACAGTCCATGGTCGGCTTGAGGGAAGGACATCACCGTACGAGACTCTCGGCAGAGGTTCGCCAGGACATGCGCATTTGGATTGCATTCCTGGCGGATTTCAATGGTCGAATTGTCTGGAATAAACCGGCAGTGTCTTCCGAGGAGCTGGGGCTGTGGACAGACTCGGCGGGGAGTGTGGGTTTTGGCGCCATATTGGGTACACAATGGTCGGCTCAAAGATGGCCGTCATGGTGGCATGAGTGCGGGTTGACGAGTAACATTGCCTTTCTCGAACTATTCCCTATTCTGGTAGCCTTGAAAACATGGCCAGAAGGGTTTAGGGATCACTCTGTGGTGTTCTGGTCGGATAACATGACCGTGGTTGAGTGTATCAATAGCCAGGCAGCACGTTGCAAATTGATTCTGAGGCTGCTCAAAGAAATTGTGTTGCTGTGCATGCAACTGAATGTACTGTTTAGGGCGCGACACGTGCCGGGGGTAATGAACCAAGCGGCTGATGCGCTCTCTCGTTTCCGTATGCAGGCCTTCTGGGGTTTTCTGCCCACAGCGGACCCGGTGGCGGCACCCTTTCCCGAAGCTCTCTGGTCTCTCGGTGCCCCGAACTACAAAACCTCGTGGGAGAGAGTTTAGCACCCCAGACGAGGAAGGCATATGAAGGGGCGTTCCGTTCCTATTGGGCCTTTTTGGGTATTGCCGGGAGGGAGCTTTGGGGTCTGGAAGAATGTGTAGTGAGATTCCTGCTCTCTTTACGTCACGCAGGCAAGTCAGTAGCTACGGCCCAGAGGCATCGGGCCACCATTTCCTTCATGGCAAGGGCTCATGGGATCCAGGACCCGACAGCGTCTTTCGTTGTGCAAAAAGCGCTACGTGGGTGGCAACGCCTTGAGGGTCGCAGAGTAGACGATAGGCACCCGATAGGTCTGGATAGGTTGGCCCTGTTATTATCCGTGCTACCGGTAACATGTTCATCCCAGTACGAAGCAGTGTTGTTCCGAGCCGCATTTGCATTAGCATTCCATGGGGCTATGCGGGTAAGCGAATTAGTGGCAAGGAACAAGCAGGATACGATGGGGGGACTGTGCCGGGAACACATTCAGGTCAGGGAGGAGACAATGACGGTCTCGTTTGTCAGGTCCAAATCCGATCAGGATGCGATCGGGGACTGCGTAATCATCCGGAGGATCCCCGGGTCTGCCATGTGCCCTGTGGGGTGCGTAGAGGAATATTTAGCACAGAGGGTGGCAGCATGGGGGGGGACCTTGTTAAGACACGCTGACGCCACCCCACTGACGAGGTTTCAGTTTCGGCGGGTGCTTGCGATGTCGATTTCTGCCGCGGGCTTGAACCCCGGCGACTTTGGGACCCATTCCTTTCGGATAGGGGCTGCCACAGAAGCTACAGCCAGGGGTCTGAACGTTGAACAAGTAAAACGTGTGGGGCGTTGGTCCTCGAACTGTTATAAGAGGTATGTGCGGTTGCACATGTTGTGAAGCTGTTATGATGTACTCACGCTTCTTGTTTTTGTTTGGTTTTCAGTTGCGCAAGCCTACGAGGCGGGGCGGACTGTCCTGTCGACCCGACACCAGGGGGCCAGCGGTCAGACATTGCCGGCTGTGAAAAAGGAGGTGTGGGTCGTGGGCCACTCATACGTGAGGCGTGCCGCGGACGTATTCAAAGCAGGTGACATGATTCACGTGGCTGGGGAATACGGGTACAGTGTGTCCTTCTACGGAAGGGGCGGGCTCTGTATTGACCAGTTTCGCTCATTTTTCGAGGGTTTGTTAGGGCGGACAAGGTCACCGCCGTCTGTAGTCATAGTACATCTTGGGGGCAATGATTTGGTGGCCACTGGTAGACGACTTCTTCTTGAGGCGATGCTTTTCACGGTAAGTTGGTTGGCGAGAAGAGTTCCAGGGTGCACAATTGCATGGTCCCATATGATCCCACGGAAAGTGTGGCGGGGGGCTATTTCTGTTTCTGCGCTGAATCATTCAGTAAGGAAAATTAATAATAAAATGAGTAGATTGTTTCGTTCAAGTACACTGCATTCTGTTTCGCATGGTTGTATTAAAGGGGACAGTATGTATCTGGGGGACGGGGTTCATTTGTCCCGGGTGGGGAACGAATTACTCATAGGAGACTTCATAGCATGGTTAAGGAGTTTACAGCATGACCTTTAGGTAGGAGTGTTGTGGGGGGTCCGGATAGCCGGTCAACTATCCGGCCTGTGGCGGTAAGGTCATGATCGGTGAGCAGTAATTGGAAGATCCCTATGAGGGGGCGTCACCCATTACGGATGGGAGCACGCGGGGGAGGTGGCCAATTGGCCCCTCAACGGGGAGGCGGTCCTGTCTAAGGAGAGGCCGCCGGAAGGAAAGGAAAGGTAGTCAAGGCCCCTTCCTGGATAGGAGGGGCTACGGCCCCTCCTGGGTAATTTCCCGGGGCCAGGACATCTGCGACGGCAGATGGGTAAGTTGTGTGGGGTGCGGGAGGGGGTTTACGCTACCTTTTAGACACCTCACACGAGCCCTCGAACGACCGTTAAATGGCGTCGAGTTTATTGGGGCCCCCGTCAAGTACAAAGGGAAATTGGTAGATGCACTTGAGGTACGTCCCGGTGCGGTCGCCCCTCTCACAAGTGAGGGGGGTATTTCTGGTTTAGGGATCTGACACCGGTTACGACCTTGCCGTTGGCCCTTAACGTTAGGATGTAAAATTTCAAGTCAAATGTTTGTAGGATGTTAGATCGGCTAGGAGAACCTTTGTATTAGAGATCTGTTAAGGTTAGCCAACATCGTAATGTGGAAATGAAATTGTACATTATATGAAACTGTTATTTTAATGTTTTCTTTTGTTTCATATTTTAATAAATACGGCCGGGAAGGGTGACTCCCTTCCCGCCTTCCAAAAGTTCAAGAACTGTTTCCGGTTTCCCAATTCTTGGGGATTGTGTTGAGAGGGGGTGGCGGGTATCTCGGCCATATGGAAAGGGGCGACCAATCGGTCCCCCCGAACGTATGGTGGAGTATTACGATCCCCCCGGGAAGCCATCTTGGGCGGGAGGCGGGTCTCGGCTGGTATGCCCGAAGCGGCGTAGCCGGGGCGCGCCTTTTTCCCGCCCTAGAGTGGGCTGGCCTAGACACCAACGCGGCCGGCCACGCCCTCGGAGGCAGGCGGGGGCGGGTTCACGCCCACCCTGAAGACGGATAAAAGGAGCGGAAGCCAAGAAAGCATCCTCTTGTTCCTGTGCTCTGAAGCTGCACCTCCCCGCTGCACGTGAGCTCGAGACGGAACAAAGAGCAAATTTGACCCACCCACCAGCCCCTGAGGACAGCAATTCGTGGGAAATACAGTTGATATAGTATCTTTGGTTTTATCTGTTTTCTTACAGGCTGTGATGATCGTCGTGAAATTTCTTAACGATGCAATAAAGATTGGTTATTTTCAGTATGTTTTGCAAATAAAGTAATTTTGAACAAGGATTGATCAGCATTTTCGCCTAATAATAAATGTTGTTTTGCTTTGTAAATCTTAGTAACTTAGGTAGAACTGTCGTATTTATTTTGGTCGGGCGGTAAGGTCATGATCGGTGAGCAGTAATTGGAAGATCCCTATGAGGGGGCGTCACCCATTATGGATGGGAGCGCGCAGGGGAGGTGGCCAATTGGCCCCTCAACGGGGAGGCGGTCCTGTCTAAGGAGAGGCCGCCGGAAGGAAAGGAAAGGTGGTCAAGGCCCCTTCCTGGATAGGAGGGGCTACGGCCCCTCCTGGGTAATTTCCCGGGGCCAGGACATCTGCGACGGCAGATGGGTAAGTTGTGTGGGGTGCGGGAGGGGGTTTACGCTACCTTTTAGACACCTCACACGAGCCCTCGAACGACCGTTAAATGGCGTCGAGTTTATTGGGGCCCCCGTCAAGTACAAAGGGAAATTGGTAGATGCACTTGAGGTACGTCCCGGTGCGGTCGCCCCTCTCACAAGTGAGGGGGGTATTTCTGGTTTAGGGATCTGACACCGGTTACGACCTTGCCGTTGGCCCTTAACGTTAGGATGTACAATTTCAAGTCAAATGTTTGTAGGATGTTAGATCGGCTAGGAGAACCTTTGTATTAGAGATCTGTTAAGGTTAGCCAACATCGTAATGTGGAAATGAAATTGTACATTATATGAAACTGTTATTTTAATGTTTTCTTTTGTTTCATATTTTAATAAATACGGCCGGGAAGGGTGACTCCCTTCCCGCCTTCCAAAAGTTCAAGAACTGTTTCCGGTTTCCCAATTCTTGGGGATTGTGTTGAGAGGGGGTGGCGGGTATCTCGGCCATATGGAGAGAACTGAGAAATGTCCTGTGTGCAGACACCACTATTTGACGATTGAATACATTTAAATAATGCCTCTAGACTGCAACTGTTTATCTGTGCCTCAGTGGCCTAATGGATAAGGCACTGGCCTCCTAAGCCAGGGAATGTGGGTTCGAGTCCCATCTGAGGTGAAAACCAATATCCACTCTTACTTTTCCAGAAAAATGTATATGTTTATTACATGCTTCCGCTCAGAAGCTTATGTGGTATTAGGAACTTTGAAATGGTACCATTTTACTTCTGTACTCTTCAGAGTCATGTTGGTGTTCTGAAACTACAAAGTAGATTTTTAAACACCTATCTTTGTCAGATGCAACTTTGACCCGGCAGAAGATATTCCTTTGGAAAAAATTATTTGAATTGGATTGGTGTAACTGTTGTTTCTAGAGGTGGTGACATGCTTTCAGCTACTTGAATAGGGCAAGTCAGGATTCATGAAACGTATACAACCTTTGAGCGTGTGTAAATTGGCATATCCAGAAAGGAGCAGTTTTTACTACTGTCAAAACAGTTTCTCTCCACCTCTAGAAATATCCAGAGGTATGTAAAGCATACAACTGAGCTTTATTCTCATGAAGAAAGAGGTTTAAATGCAAAAAAGAAAACAAAAGCTTATCGTACTGGTGACATTTTCATTATATAGATTCCAAAAGAGTGCTTTAATTGAAAGGAGCTGAAAACACACAATGGGATGTAAACCTAAATAACTATCAATATCATATTTCCCATCCTTGCATACCACCTACATTATAAAAATAAGCACAGCAGGACATATGACCGCGTGGCCTAATGGATAAGGCGTCTGACTTCGGATCAGAAGATTGAGGGTTCGAGTCCCTTCGTGGTCGGTTTTTGCCAATGGTCACACAACTCAGATTTCCATTCAGAATGGAAGCAGGCTCTTCCAATACTCTTATAGCCATCATGTTCTCATTCCTAATTATTCATGAAGTGGAGTACATACTGCACAGTCATTTAGATTGCATCTTCAGCCTAAAATCTTGTTCATGTTAGTGGCATTAAGAAGTGCTTCTATGTACACGCACGGAATATGTAATAGGGTTGCAGAATTTTGACTTGACAGAATGGGTTTTCAGCTTAAGGGTGTGTAGATGAAATGCAAGGTGTGTAAGTATGTGTTCATGGAGTGCTTCAAGTGAAAAAATCTGTATGATTTGTGCAGTTAAAGTGCTAATTTTGCCTACGAGAAAGAGAAGTACTACAGAAGAATTATAAAGTATTGGCACATTGGCTGCCTTTGCTGATGACACAGTTGGCTAATTTGTGAAGCATTGGTCTATTAAGTTGCAGAGTGTGGTTGAACTTGGTTAGGAGACTTGGTGCCTGTTTCTGTGTCCTGCTGAAGACAAGGACGGCTTGATACCACTGTCAAAGCCCAGTTTATTGAGAAAAGCATCCAGGAAAGAAGAAGTGTTGAGTCGAAAGTGGTTCTCCTCCAATTTCTCTCCAATTGCGCGAAATGCAGAGCCTCCATTATAGCACAGAAAAGAGTGTTAAAGTCGGGGATGGAAGAGGATGAAAATGGGAAGTTTACTTATGGAGAGAACTGAGAAATGTCCTGTGTGCAGACACCACTATTTGACGATTGAATACATTTAAATAATGCCTCTAGACTGCAACTGTTTATCTGTGCCTCAGTGGCCTAATGGATAAGGCACTGGCCTCCTAAGCCAGGGATTGTGGGTTCGAGTCCCATCTGAGGTGAAAACCAATATCCACTCTTACTTTTCCAGAAAAATTTATATATTTATTACATGCTTCCGCTCAGAAGCTTATGAGGTATTAGGAACTTTGAAATGGTACCATTTTACTTCTGTACTCTTCAGGGTCATGTTGGTGTTCTGAAACTACAAAGTAGATTTTTAAACACCTATCTTTGTCAGATGCAACTTTGACCCGGCAGAAGATATTCCTTTGGAAAAAATGATTTGAATTGGATTGGTGTAACTGTTGTTTCTAGAGGTGGTGACAGGCTTTCAGCTACTTGAATAGGGCAAGGCGGGATTCATGAAACGTATACAACCTTTGAACGTGTGTAAATTGGCTTATCCAGAAAGGAGCAGTTTGTACTACTGTCAAAACAGTTTCTCTCCACTTCTGGAAATATCCAGAGCTATGTAAAGCATACAACTGAGCATTAATCTCATGAAGAAAGAGGTTTAAATGCAAAAAAAGAAAACAAAAGCTTATCGTACTGGTGACATTCTCATTATATAGATTCCAAAAGAGTGCTTTAATTGAAAGGAGCTGAAAAAACACAATGGGATGTAAACCTAAATAACTATCAATATCATATTTCCCATCCTTGCATACCACCTACATTATAAAAATAAGCACAGCAGGACATATGACAGCGTGGCCTGATGGATAAGGTGTCTGACTTCGGATCAGAAGATTGAGGGTTCGAGTCCCTTCGTGGTTGGTTTTTGCCAATGGACACACAACTCAGCTTTCCGTTCAGAATGGAAGCAGGCTCTTCCAATACTCTTATAGCCATCATGTTCTCATTCCTAATTATTCATGAAGTGGAGTACATACTGCACAGTCATTTAGATTGCATCTTCAGCCTAAAATCTTGTCCATGTTAGTGGCATTAAGAAGTGCTTCTATGTACACTCACTGAATATGTAATAGGGTTGCAGAATTTTGACTTGACAGAATGGGTTTTTAGCTTAAGGGTGTGTAGATGAAATGCAAGGTGTGTAAGTATGTGTTCATGGAGTGCTTCAAGTTTAAAAATCTGTATGATTTGTGCAGTTAAAGTGCTAATTTTGCCTACGAGAAAGAAAAGTACTACAGAAGAATTATAAAGGATTGGCACATTGGCTGCCTTTGCTGATGACACAGTTGGCTAATTTGTAAAGCATTGGTCTATTAAGTTGCAGAGTGTGGTTGAACTTGGTTAGGAGACGTGGTGCCTGTTTCTGTGTCCTGCTGAAGACAAGGACGGCTTGATACCACTGTCAAAGCCCAGTTTATTGAGAAAAGCATCCAGGAAAGAAGAAGTGTTGAGTCGAAAGTGGTTCTCCTCCAATTTCTCTCCACTTGCTCGAAATGCAGAGCCTCCATTATAGCACAGAACAGAGTGTTAAAGTCGGGGATGGAAGAGGATGAAAATGGGAAGTTTACTTATGGAGAGAACTGAGAAATGTCCTGTGTGCAGACACCAGTGTTTGACGGTTGAATACATTTAAATAATGCCTCTAGACTGCAAGTGTTCATCTGTGCCTCAGTGGCCTAATGGATAAGGCACTGGCCTCCTAAGCCAGGGATTGTGGGTTCGAGTCCCATCTGAGGTGAAAACCAATATCCACTATTACTTTTCTAGAAAAATTTATTTATTTATTACATGCTTCCCCTCAGAAGCTTATGAGGTATTAGGAACTTTGAAATGGTACCATTTTACTTCTGTACTCTCCGGACTTATGTTGGTGTTCTGAAACTACAAAGTAGATTATTAAACACCTATCTTTGTCAGATGCAACTTTGACCCAGCAGAAGATATTCCTTTGGAAAAAATGATTTGAATTGGATTGGTGTAACTGTTGTTTCTAGAGGTGGTGACAGGCTTTCAGCTACTTGAATAGGGCAAGTCAGGATTCATGAAACACATACAACCTTTGAGCGTGTGTAAATTGGCATATCCAGAAAGGAGCAGTTTGTACTACTGTCAAAACAGTTTCTCTCCACTTCTGGAAATATCCAGAGCTATGTAAAGCATACAACTGAGCTTTAATCTCATGAAGAAAGAGGTTTAAATGCAAAAAAAGAAAACAAAAGCTTATCGTACTGGTGACATTCTCATTATATAGATTCCAAAAGAGTGCTTTAATTGAAAGGAGCTGAAAACACAGAATGGGATGTAAACCTAAATAACTATCACTATCATATTTCCCATCCTTGCATACCACCTACATTATAAAAATAAGCACAGCAGGACATATGACTGCGTGGCCTAATGGATAAGGCGTCTGACTTCGGATCAGAAGATTGAGGGTTCGAGTCCCTTCGTGGTCAGTTTTTGCCAATGGTAACACATCTCAGATTTCCATTCAGAATGGAAGCAGGCTCTTCCAATACTCTTATAGCCATCATGTTCTCATTCCTAATTATTCATGAAGTGGAGTCCATACTGCACAGTCATTTAGATTGCATCGTCAGCCTAAAATCTTGTTCATGTTAGTGGCATTAAGAAGTGCTTCTATGTACACGCATGGAATATGTAATAGGGTTGCAGAATTTTGACTTGACAGAATGGGTTTTAAGCTTAAGGGTGTGTAGATGAAATGCAAGGTGTGTAAGTATGTGTTCTTGGAGTGCTTCAAGTGTAAAATCTGTAGGATTTGTGCAGTTAAAGTGCTAATTTTGCCTACGAGAAAGAGAAGTACTACAGAAGAATTATAAAGGATTGGCACATTGGCTGCCTTTGCTGATGACACAGTTGGCAAATTTGTGAAGCATTGGTCTATTAAGTTGCAGAGTGTGGTTGAACTTGGTTAGCAGACTTGGTGCCTGTTTCTGTGTCCTGCTGAAGACAAGGACGGCTTGATACCACTGTCAAAGCCCAGTTTATTGAGAAAAGCATCCAGGAAAGAAGAAGTGTTGAGTCGAGAGTGGTTCTCCTCCAATTTCTCTCCACTTGCTCAAAATGCAGAGAGTCCATTATAGCACAGAACAGAGTGTTAAAGTCGGGGATGGAAGAGGATGAAAATGGGAAGTTTACTTATGGAGAGAACTGAGAAATGTCCTGTGTGCAGACACCAGTGTTTAAAGATTGAATACATTTAAATAATGCCTCTAGACTGCAACTGTTTATCTGTGCCTCAGTGGCCTAATGGATAAGGCACTGGCCTCCTAAGCCAGGGATTGTGGGTTCGAGTCCCATCTGAGGTGAAAACCAATATCCGCTCTTACTTTTCCAGAAAAATTTATATATTTATAACATGCTTCCGCTCATAAGCTTATGTGGTATTAGGAACTTTGAAATGGTACCATTTTACTTCTGTACTCTTCAGGGTCATGTTGGTGTTCTGAAACTACAAAGTAGATTTTTAAACACCTATCTTTGTCAGATGCAACTTTGACCCAGGAGAAGATATTCCTTTGGAAAAAATGATTTGAATTGGATTGGTGTAACTGTTGTTTCTAGAGGTGGTGACAGGCTTTCAGCTACTTGAATAGGGCAAGGCAGGATTCATGAAACGTATACAACCTTTGAGCGTGTGTAAATTGACATATCCAGAAAGGAGCAGTTTTTACTACTGTCAAAACAGTTTCTCTCCACCTCTAGAAATATCCAGAGCTATGTAAAGCATACAACTGAGCTTTATTCTCATGAAGAAAGAGGTTTAAATGCAAAAAAGAAAACAAAAGCTTATCGTACTGGTGACATTTTCATTATATAGATTCCAAAAGAGTGCTTTAATTGAAAGGAGCTGAAAACACACAATGGGATGTAAACCTAAATAACTATCAATATCATATTTCCCATCCTTGCATATCACCTACATTATAAAAATAAGCACAGCAGGACATATGACCGCGTGGCCTAATGGATAAGGCGTCTGACTTCGGATCAGAAGATTCAGGGTTCGAGTCCCTTCGTGGTCGGTTTTTGCCAATGGTCACACAACTCAGATTTCCATTCAGAATGGAAGCAGGCTCTTCCAATACTCTTATAGCCATCATGTTCTCATTCCTAATTATTCATGAAGTGGAGTACATACTGCACAGTCATTTAGATTGCATCTTCAGCCTAAAATCTTGTTCATGTTAGTGGCATTAAGAAGTGCTTCCATGTACACGCACGGAATATGTAATAGGGTTGCAGAATTTTGACTTGACAGAATGGGTTTTCAGCTTAAGGGTGTGTAGATGAAATGCAAGGTGTGTAAGTATGTGTTCATGGAGTGCTTCAAGTGTAAAAATCTGTATGATTTGTGCAGTTAAAGTGCTAATTTTGCCTACGAGAAAGAGAAGTACTACAGAAGAATTATAAAGGATTGGCACATTGGCTGCCTTTGCTGATGACACAGTTGGCTAATTTGTGAAGCATTGGTCTATTAAGTTGCAGAGTGTGGTTGAACTTGGTTAGGAGACTTGGTGCCTGTTTCTGTGTCCTGCTGAAGACAAGGACGGCTTGATACCACTGTCAAAGCCCAGTTTATTGAGAAAAGCATCCAGGAAAGAAGAAGTGTTGAGTCGAAAGTGGTTCTCCTCCAATTTCTCTCCACTTGCGCGAAATGCAGAGCCTCCATTATAGCACAGAAAAGAGTGTTAAAGTCGGGGATGGAAGAGGATGAAAATGGGAAGTTTACTTATGGAAAGGGGCGACCAATCGGTCCCCCCGAACGTATGGTGGAGTACCACGATCCCCCCGGGAAGCCATCTTGGGCGGGAGGCGGGTCTCGGCTGGTATGCCCGAAGCGGCGTAGCCGGGGCGCGCCTTTTTCCCGCCCTAGAGTGGGCTGGCCTAGACACCAACGCGGCCGGCCACGCCCTCGGAGGCAGGCGGGGGCGGGTTCACGCCCACCCTGAAGACGGATAAAAGGAGCGGAAGCCAAGAAAGCATCCTCTTGTTCCTGTGCTCTGAAGCTGCACCTCCCCGCTGCACGTGAGCTCGAGACGGAACGAAGAGCAATTTTGAGCGTTGTAATCCTTCTTTTTGTCTTACAGATATCCCGTCTAAGAATGCCTAAGAAGGTCGGAAAGCGGGTCGGTACCGAGGAGATGCTCCGCATACTCATTGTAGGAAGGGGGAGGCTCTAGTTGGCGCAGTGCAACACTAGCGACAAGCAGGGACTCTCTCTTCCTCGTCAGGGCTGAGGGTTACCTTCCAGACAACCTCTGCTTACCCTCTAGGTAGTGTGGCTTAAGCAGTCGTAGGCTAATCCTTGGGGCACATAGGGTTAAACACTTGCAACAGTACACCTTCACAACCAACCCACCACACAACGAGACCAGACTGTATTCTTGTAAAAATATATCTCTTTATATAGACTTTACGCAGGCTTGTGAATACAGTCAATAACTTTACGGATACGGTTTGCAGGATATTAGCTTTAGGGTACCACAGTTCTTATCGTAGTTCTTGTGAGGCCCGTAGGCCGGCGTTAAACGAAGTTCTTTGTGGAGCCAGCGGCTTCCAGGGGATCTGTCCCACGTCGCGTTGCCTTCCCGGTGTCGCTGATCGTTGCGGCTCTTCTGCCGAGCAGGTCACTGGTCGTCCGGGGCAGCGGTGCTCTGTGGCGGCACGGTCCTCTCTTTGTCGTCCGCTCCGACCTTGGAGACGGTGGCTGTGCGGCGGTGACAAGTGGCAGTACGGTCCCCAAGTGCAGGACGTACTCAGCCAAATGTCGATGCAGCTGTGGGCTCACAGCTGGGCTGTCGGGCAGGCTACCGACCTTGTGGATTCCCGTAGGGCAAGGGTCTGTCCTTGCAGGTGAGGGACGGCTCGCTATGCAGTCGCCTCGGTAGCTCGGACCGGACGGGTCCTCCTTTGCTTTGCTCTCGGGCTCCCAGCGCAGGTGTGGTCACGATGTTCGGGCCAGCGGCGGCTGGTCCTCACTGTGCTTCCGCTGTTGCTTTGGGCCCCGGTCACGGTGGTCGGGAGGGTGTGGATGCCTTAGAGGAGATTCCTCTTTGTCGGTGCTGCGGCGATGGTCAGTACCCGCAGTCACTTTCTTCCAAGGGGGTTAGCGTCCACTGGTCCTGGGACGCTGGTCAGGGGGCAAGTTCAATTCCAAGCCCTTGGAGATCTCTTTGCAGAGTTTGGCACAAGTAGCACAAAAGTCTTTTCGTAGTCGTTTTGTCTTCCTCTCCTTCAGCAGCAAGGCACCAGACACAGGCAAGAGTCAGCACCCTTCCTTGTCTTCTCACGGTCCTTCTCGTAGGGCAGAGTCGTTCTGTGGCCCAAACTGGATCTAATTTTCAAGGAGCAGGGCTCCGTCTTTTATAGGCCAATTCCTTTGTTCTCGCAGGCCAGGGGGGCCTTTGCATAGCCACTCTCAGTTCTGGAGTACCCCGGCGGGTGTACTCCGGCTCCTGCTTTCAGTGTGAGGGGCAGGCGCATCAGACGCCCCACAGGAGGTGGAGCCAGCATTGTCCTGACAGGGGTGGCCAGAGTACCTTGTTGATGGGGGCTTCGCCCTTCCTGGGCCAGGTGCCGGCAGAGTCATCCGCCGCTCCCCAGGAGGGTGGAGCCAGCATTGTGGTGGCCGAGCACAGTGACAGTTCGAGTCAAGAGGCACTCCTACCTCCCACTAAGGTGTAATCTGCGCATTCACCACCTGTCATCCCTCCAGCCCTGTCACTCACACATCCCAGACAGTCGGATACACATACTGGCAGAGGCAACTGAAATGGTTAGGCAAGCAAATGCTAACTTTCTAAAAGTAGCATTTGCAAACCCAGGATATGGAAATAAACTTGCCTACAAGAAATATCTCATCATCCTGAGTTCAGGCATACTAAACTTGACTCACTACCATGCTCCTTGAGCCTGCGGGGATTATAGGGTGTAATAATCCTCGCAGCTCAGTCTGGCCTAATGGAGCAGGTAGCCTTCAGCAGTGAAATACGGTCTTCGTTGTAAGTCACTACCAGGACAGGCCACGCACATCAGGGCTTGTCCTACCTTACACCTACAACGCACCCTGCCCGCAGGCCTACCATAGGGGTGACTAATATGCAGTCAAGGGAAGGGTTGGTGCGGGCAAGTGGGGACACTTGCCCAGCTAGCGTGACAGTACGAGACCGCACGCGGGTTCTGCGGTCGCAGTTCCCAGACACATCTTTACGGCTGCTTCGGTGGGTGGCGCAACCAGCGCTGCAGGCCCACCAGCAGTATTGGCATTTACAAGCCCCGGCACTCCCTCGTGCCCTTTACTAGGGACTGACAGCAAATCCAATGCACCAATCAGGAATACCAATCGTATATACAATTTACAGTAGGGAGCACTTGCACTGCGGCACGGATCAGCCGTGGCGCAGTGCCCTGAGTATCGGAAAACCAGCAAAACATCGGAGGCACATCAGCAAAAAGTGGAAGGGAGACTCACGCCAAGGTGCCAGGTCTAACATGTGTCCCCTCCAGCTGAAATGTGGGGGGAACTACCCTTCCCCAGGGAGTTCCACATCACTAAGGCGGAAAAATCTGGACAGACCGTCAGCGTTGGCGTGATCGGTGCCAGGGCGGTGTTCCACCGTAAAGTCCATACTCTGTAGAGAAATGGACCACCTCAACAGTTTCGGGTTCTCACCCCTCATTTGCATCAACCATCTGAGGGGCCTGTGGTCCGTCTGAACTCGGAAGTGAGACCCAAACAAGTAGGGTCTTAGCTTCTTCAGCGCCCAGACCACAGCAAATGCTTCACGCTCTATTGCACTCCACCTACTTTCCCGTGGAAGTAACCTCCGACTTATGAAGGCTACGGGTTGGTCAAAGCCCTCCTCAGTCATCTGTGAAAGAACAGCCCCTACACCATGCTCTGAAGCGTCTGTTTGCACAATGAACTCCTTGGAGAAATCTGGGGCCAGGAGCACGGGTGCCGTGCACATGGCAGTCTTCAGGGTGTCGAAAGCTTTCTGACAGGTGTCAGTCCAAATCACATTCCTGGGCTGCTTTTTCGAAGTCAGCTCTGTCAAGGGGGTCACGATCGTGCCATAGCCCTTGACAAACCTCCTGTAATACCCAGTGAGCCCCAGGAAGGCTCTCACTGCAGTCTGGGTCTTGGGGGGTTCCCAAGCCAGGATGGTTTCGATTTTGGGCTGCAAGGGGGCTACCTTGCCACTCCCAACTTGGTGTCCCAAGTACACCACTGAACCCTGCCCAATCTGGCACTTGCTTGCCTTGATTGTGAGGCCTGCTCTGCGCAGGGCCATCAACACTTCCCAGAGGTGTCGCAGGTGTTCGGGCCAGGTGCCGCTGAACACCGCGATGTCATCCAGGTAGGCGGCACTGAACTCGTCCAGTCCAGCCAACACCTGGTTGACCAGTCTCTGAAAGGTGGCAGGGGCATTCTTCATTCCAAATGGCATAACCCGGAACTGGAAATGCCCATCTGGTGTAGAGAATGCCGACCTCTCCTTTGCCCCATCGGTCAAGGCGATCTGCCAGTACCCAGACGTCAAATCAAACGTGCTGAGAAACCGGGCAGCCCCCAGCCGATCAATGAGCTCGTCAGCTCTGGGGATGGGGTGCGCGTCAGTCTTCGTGACTGAATTGAGTCCTCTGTAGTCCACACAGAACCGGAGTTCGGGTGTGGCTCCCGGCGCAGCAGCCTTCGGAACCAAGACCACGGGGCTGGACCAAGGACTGCTGGAAGACTCAACCACCCCGAGGGCAAGCATCTTGGAGACCTCCTCCTTGATGCAGGCCCGTACCCTGTCAGTCACCCGGTAAGCCTTATGCTTCACCGGTAAGCTGTCTCCAGTGTCCACATCATGGACGCACCAATCTGTGACACTCGGAACCAGGGAAAACAGGTCTGGAAACTGCCCCAGCAACTGGCGGCAATCCTCCTGTTGTTCAGCAGTCAGGGAGGGTGAGAGGTTAACTCCATCCACTGACCCATCCTTCTCACAGGCCACCAAGAGGTCCGGTAGAGGCTCTGACTCCTCCTCCATTCCGTCATCGGTTGCCAACAACATGCCCACTTCGGACCTTCGCAAGTGGGGCTTGAGGCGGTTGACATGTAGGACCCGCAAAGGGTTCCTGGGCGTCTTCATGTCCACCAAGTATGTCACGGGGCTCTTCCGCTCCACAACCTCGAATGGTCCTGTCCACTTATCTTGAAGGGCACAGGGCTCCACCGGGGCTAAGACATACACCTCTTGTCCAGGCTGAAGCTCGACCAGAGTGGCATTCTGATCGTACCACCGCTTCATTTCCTCCTGGCTCGCTTCCAGATTTGCCTCGGCAAGTTGTCTGAAGCGCCTGGTTTGGTTTCTGAAGGCCAGCATGTAGCTATATACATTCTGGGGAGGTTTCCTGGGAGATTGCTCCCAGCCTTCCTTTACCAAACTCAGTGGTCCTCTCACGGGGTGACCGTACAGCAGTTCAAAGGGGCTGAACCCTAGGGACTTCTGTGGTACCTCGCGATATGCAAACAGCAGGCATGGTAAGAGGACGTCCCACTTACGCCTCATCGGGCCGTCCAAGCCCATGATCATGCCTTTAAGGGTTCGGTTGAATCTTTCAACCAACCCGTTACCTTGGGGATGGTAGGGTGTGGTGAACTTGTACGTTACGCCACACTCCTGCCAAAGGGATTTCATATATTTCGATATGAAATTGGTCCCCCTGTCGCTCACTACCTCTAGAGGGAATCCTACTCGTGAGAAAATTCCCATCAGTGCACGCCCCACCACGGGAGCCGTCACTGTCCTCAGAGGTATGGCTTCAGGGTACCGGGTGGCATGGTCCACCAAGACCAGGATGAACCTGTTGCCCATGGCCGTCTTGGGGTCCAGAGGCCCAACGATGTCAATACCCACTCGCTGGAATGGCGTACCGACCACAGGGAAGGGTTGGAGGGGAGCCTTGTTCTTCCCTCCCGTCTTCCCACTTGCCTGGCAAGTCGGACAGGTTCTGCAATAGGCATCTGAACTCTTATGCATTTGGGGCCAGTAAAAGTGGGTGACAAGCCTGTCATAGGTCTTGTCCATCCCCAAATGTCCTGCTAAAGGCACATCATGAGCCAGACCCAGTAGGAAGGCTCTGAACTTCTGGGGTACCACCAGCACACGGGCTGACCCAGGTTCAGCAGCCTTAGGCTCCGAATACAGGAGGTCGTTCTCCCAGTACACGTAATGTGTTTTGGCCTGAACACCATTGGCCTGGTCTGCAGCCTGCTGCCGCATACCTACGAGAGAAGGGCATTCTTTCTGCTCCCTGCAGAATTCCTCCCTGGAAGGTCCTCCTTCTTGCTGCCAATGGGTCAGCTCAGGCAGGTCCCCCAGTTCGGCGATCTGTTCCCCTGTAGGCTCCAGGGCATCCCCCTCAAGGTCTGCCTCCTCCTGGACCGTAGGAACTTCAGGGGCCGGTTTCCCGCGCCCCCTGCGCCTTCTCCCTAAGGCCGGTTCCTGGGCCTCTCCATCAGGCCCCAGGACCTCTCGATCACCCTTACTGGCTGCCATAGACCGGGTGGTCACGCACGCCCAGTCAGGCAGACCCACCATCCGCAGGTGAGTCGTTTTCTCCACCTTTTCCCAAGGGGAGTGCTCCAAGTCGTTCCCTAGCAAACAGTCAACAGGCATGGTTTTTCTCACACAGACCTGCAGAGTACCAGAGACCCCCCCCCACTCGAAGGGAACTTGAGCCATCGGACACTGGCTCTCGGAATTATCAGCATTGATAACCCTACAGTAGGCATGGGGGACAACCTGCTCTTGAGACACCAGGTGCTGCCTCACTGCAGTCACACTGGCTCCTGTGTCTCTAAGAGCCTCGGCTTCCTTACCATTGATGATCACCACCTGCCCATATTTTTTAGTGTTAGAGGGCAGGTAGTTCGTAGGGATCATCTCGCTGTCTCCTAACGAGACCAGGGTCATGTGAACGGGATCTCCACCCCCCGGGACCATCATTTCTTCTCCCAGGTGAACGCTAGTCACTTGTCGGGGCGGAGCACCAGTGGGTGCGGGTTTTCCAAATAGGCGACACTTGGGGTCACTGGATATGGGCCCAGGCTCGCCACATTTGAAACAATTGAAGGGCCCCTTTGGAACAGGTTTACCTGTCGGGGCCCCATTCTGCTTCGGGGGTGGGGGAGGCTGAGAACCCTGCTGCGGATTCCCTTGGGAACTACTTTGGGGGCCTTTTTGGAACCCTTTCTGTTTTCCCCCCTTGTCCCCCCCACTCTTCTGCTGGGGACCCTGCCCACTCTTGGCGGAATCTCCCACGGGACCCTTGTGGACCCTGGTGCTCAGCCAGCGGTCCGCCTCCTCAGCAAGCTTCCTCGGGTTGGACAGCTTGCTATCGATCAGGTGTTGGCGTAACTCAGGAAAACAGTGATCAGACAAGTGCTCCCATGCAATTAAATCAAAGAGACCTTGAAAATCATTCACTTTGTTACCTTTCACCCAACCATCCAGTGCTCTGCAAAAGTAAGTCACATACTCCACATACGTATTCCCAGGCCGCTTAGTACATCCCCTAAACTTCTGTCTATACATTTCAGGGGTAAGCCCGTACCTGTTCAACAAAGCTTCTTTCATGTGGATATAGGACCTCTGATTCTCAACGGGCAAATCTAGCAAGGTATCTCTCCCTTCGCTAAGGAACCTTCCCCACAACCCCGCTCCCCAATCCTTTTCAGGGACCCGGTGGGAGGACATGGCTACCTCATATGCCCTAAACCATTGTCCTATGTCATCCCCCTTAAAGAACTCCTTGACTACGTCCTTCGGGATATGCACCCTTGACTCTACCTGCACTGGCGATGTGCTGCCACCAGAGGGAGGACGATCCAAGTCTCTCTCCTTGAGACTCATCTCCCTCATCTTGATTTCGTAATTCATTTGGTGCTTTCGTTCTTCCAGCGCCATTCTTTTTGTTTCCAGCTCCAGCTGGATTTTCAATTCTGCCAATTTCCTTTCGTGATTCCGGGTTTCCTTCCTGTCCGCCAGCTCCTCTGGCGACAGGCCTTTACCCAAGCTGTGCTCGCTGTCTTGTCGCTCGAGATCGATCAGATCCCCAAGTGCATTCTGCTCCTCCGTTGCATTCTGCTCCTCTGTTGCATTCTGCTCGGCGAGGACGTCTTGCTCTTCCGGGGTCTTTCTGGACTCCACCCAGGCTTTCAGGGCCTTGTAGAGCTCCGGCTTGTTTTTGCAACCAGCGTGCGGAACCTTTAGTTTCCTACAAAAAAACTTCAGCTCCATCTTTGAGTATTTGTCCAGCTTCGCGGCGTCCCATTCTATCTCCAAGACCTCGGAGGTCGTGGACTCCGCTCCATCCAGGCTCTTTGTGCCCGGCATGGTTTCGGCACTCGGAATCTTCTTTCAAAAGGCAAAGTCTGTGGTTTAGTAACTGTACCGTAATCCTTGTGTAGCGGTCAGAAGCTCAGGTATAACTATCGCAAGTGTAAATTCGAAATCCTCACCGCTGCGTCCAATGTAGGAAGGGGGAGGCTCTAGTTGGCGCAGTGCAACACTAGCGACAAGCAGGGACTCTCTCTTCCTCGTCAGGGCTGAGGGTTACCTTCCAGACAACCTCTGCTTACCCTCTAGGTAGTGTGGCTTAAGCAGTCGTAGGCTAATCCTTGGGGCACATAGGGTTAAACACTTGCAACAGTACACCTTCACAACCAACCCACCACACAATGAGACCAGACTGTATTCTTGTAAAAATATATCTCTTTATATAGACTTTACGCAGGCTTGTGAATACAGTCAATAACTTTACGGATACGGTTTGCAGGATATTAGCTTTAGGGTACCACAGTTCTTATCGTAGTTCTTGTGAGGCCCGTAGGCCGGCGTTAAACGAAGTTCTTTGTGGAGCCAGCGGCTTCCAGGGGATCTGTCCCACGTCGCGTTGCCTTCCCGGTGTCGCTGATCGTTGCGGCTCTTCTGCCGAGCAGGTCACTGGTCGTCCGGGGCAGCAGTGCTCTGTGGCGGCACGGTCCTCTCTTTGTCGTCCGCTCCGACCTTGGAGACGGTGGCTGTGCGGCGGTGACAAGTGGCAGTACGGTCCCCAAGTGCAGGACGTACTCAGCCAAATGTCGATGCAGCTGTGGGCTCACAGCTGGGCTGTCGGGCAGGCTACCGACCTTGTGGATTCCCGTAGGGCAAGGGTCTGTCCTTGCAGGTGAGGGACGGCTCGCTATGCAGTCGCCTCGGTAGCTCGGACCGGACGGGTCCTCCTTTGCTTTGCTCTCGGGCTCCCAGCGCAGGTGTGGTCACGATGTTCGGGCCAGCGGCGGCTGGTCCTCACTGTGCTTCCGCTGTTTCTTTGGGCCCCGGTCACGGTGGTCGGGAGGGTGTGGATGCCTTAGAGGAGATTCCTCTTTGTCGGTGCTGCGGCGATGGTCAGTACCCGCAGTCACTTTCTTCCAAGGGGGTTAGCGTCCACTGGTCCTGGGACGCTGGTCAGGGGGCAAGTTCAATTCCAAGCCCTTGGAGATCTCTTTGCAGAGTTTGGCACAAGTAGCACAAAAGTCTTTTCGTAGTCGTTTTGTCTTCCTCTCCTTCAGCAGCAAGGCACCAGACACAGGCAAGAGTCAGCACCCTTCCTTGTCTTCTCACGGTCCTTCTCGTAGGGCAGAGTCGTTCTGTGGCCCAAACTGGATCTAATTTTCAAGGAGCAGGGCTCCGTCTTTTATAGGCCAATTCCTTTGTTCTCGCAGGCCAGGGGGGCCTTTGCATAGCCACTCTCAGTTCTGGAGTACCCCGGCGGGTGTACTCCGGCTCCTGCTTTCAGTGTGAGGGGCAGGCGCATCAGACGCCCCACAGGAGGTGGAGCCAGCATTGTCCTGACAGGGGTGGCCAGAGTACCTTGTTGATGGGGGCTTCGCCCTTCCTGGGCCAGGTGCCGGCAGAGTCATCCGCCGCTCCCCAGGAGGGTGGAGCCAGCATTGTGGTGGCCGAGCACAGTGACAGTTCGAGTCAAGAGGCACTCCTACCTCCCACTAAGGTGTAATCTGCGCATTCACCACCTGTCATCCCTCCAGCCCTGTCACTCACACATCCCAGACAGTCGGATACACATACTGGCAGAGGCAACTGAAATGGTTAGGCAAGCAAATGCTAACTTTCTAAAAGTAGCATTTGCAAACCCAGGATATGGAAATAAACTTGACTACAAGAAATATCTCATCATCCTGAGTTCAGGCATACTAAACTTGACTCACTACCATGCTCCTTGAGCCTGCGGGGATTATAGGGTGTAATAATCCTCACAGCTCAGTCTGGCCTAATGGAGCAGGTAGCCTTCAGCAGTGAAATACGGTCTTCGTTGTAAGTCACTACCAGGACAGGCCACGCACATCAGGGCTTGTCCTACCTTACACCTACAACGCACCCTGCCCGCAGGCCTACCATAGGGGTGACTAATATGCAGTCAAGGGAAGGGTTGGTGCGGGCAAGTGGGGACACTTGCCCAGCTAGCGTGACAGTACGAGACCGCACGCGGGTTCTGCGGTCGCAGTTCCCAGACACATCTTTACGGCTGCTTCGGTGGGTGGCGCAACCAGCGCTGCAGGCCCACCAGCAGTATTGGCATTTACAAGCCCCGGCACTCCCTCGTGCCCTTTACTAGGGACTGACAGCAAATCCAATGCACCAATCAGGAATACCAATCGTATATACAATTTACAGTAGGGAGCACTTGCACTGCGGCACGGATCAGCCGTGGCGCAGTGCCCTGAGTATCGGAAAACCAGCAAAACATCGGAGGCACATCAGCAAAAAGTGGAAGGGAGACTCACGCCAAGGTGCCAGGTCTAACACTCATGAAGGAGATAGCCGATCTAAAGAGAAAGGTTGAGTCTAAGGACGGGGAGGGAGGATCGAAACGGCCTTTGCAGGGAACAATTCCCGGTGGAAGGAGCAAGAGGCCCAGAAGGGGAGCACTTGGGGGGGAGACCCCGGTTCCCGGAGTGCCACGAGAGGAGCCAACCCCGGCGCCAAAGGAGGGGAATCCAATCCCTGTGGTGGTCACCCCTGCGAACAGGGAGGATATGCCCCCCGAGTTAGCGGCGCAATTGGCAGCGTGGTTGGGAAACGATAGCGAGGGCGCCACGGCTGACGATGCCCGGGCAGTGATGAGGCAACTGCGGGAATCTAGGGAGGCTGCGAAGACTCCATCTCTTGTTCCCCCGCAGGTCCCGGCGGTTGGAAGTACAGCAGGCCCAAGTTCGGCGACAAGCGTGGGGTCTACTTCAGGTAAGCGGCCATTGCCGATTGCGGGGGGGGAGTCTGCGCCTACTCGAAAGGAGAAGATTGCCCAGCACGTCCCACTAGAAGTCAAGGAATTGATTTGGGCGGATAAATATATAAACATGTTTTCATTGCTTACGGACCATTACGAGATCGAGCAGGTAAAGAGTCAAAAAGAGCTCATGCATCCGAGTGTTTGGCGTGCAAAAATGGCCGCCTTTAAGGTCGACGAGACCATTGGTACTTGGGGCAGAGCGTGGGGAATTTTCACTTCCATCATGGGGGAGCGCAGGCCTGAGTTGTTGACCGAGTTACCCATCTATCAGTCACGTATTATGGAGTATTCTGTAGCATATGGGGGCAATCAGTGGTTCTGTTATGATAACCTGTTTAGAAAAGCTAAAGAACACAACCCGTTGTTGTCCTGGGATTGTTACGACTCTGTGTCTTGGCAAAAAATGGAGAGTACAGGGATGTTGAAGGTACCATTAGTGGGGAGTAACGGGGGGGAATCCTCCTGCCAAAACTCCGGGACGCCCTTTCGGACGGGTACAGGTAACGAGTTCCACACGAAGCCGAATGGCAACACAGGTAAAAGGGGGATCTGTTGGAATTTTAACAGGGGCAAATGTACCAGGCCCCAGGGGTCATGCAAATTTAGACATGAGTGTGGGGGGTGCGGGCAGCCATCCCATCCTGAGTCCATGTGCAGAGCCAAAACGGGTGATAACGGTGGTAAGGGAGGCGCCAAACAGGTCTAATATAGTCTGAGGGGCGCCTTTACCGGCTCCGATTGATACCATGGCGATGATTCCTTGGCTCAGCGAATACCCAGATCATGCCTCCGCTGGGGTGTTACGGAACGGGTTTTCATACGGTTTCCGCATCCCAGTGGGGGATTTTCAGGGGGTACCAGACTGTAAGAATCAATTGTCGGTCTTACAGCACACGGCAGTGGTGCAGGTGAAGATTGGGAAAGAGGTGGCTCGAGGTCGTGTCGCCGGTCCATTCGATTTGCCACCAGTTGCTAATTTTGTGTGTTCTCCTCTAGGGGTGGTTCCCAAGAAGGACCCGGGTGAGTTTCGGCTGATACATAATTTGTCAGCCCCACATGGTCTTTCCGTGAATGACGCGATAGACCCGGAAGTATGTTCGGTGCGGTACGCACCTTTCGATGAGGCCGTAGCCATGTTGAATCGCCTGGGGCCCGGGACGCTGATGGCCAAATCGGACATCGAGTCAGCGTTCCGGTTGCTCCCGGTACACCCAGACGATCAGCGTCTCCTTGGTTTTCAGTTTCAGGGTCGCTATTACATGGATAAATGTATGCCAATGGGATGCTCGATTTCATGTGCTTATTTTGAGAAATTCAGTTGTTTTCTGCAGTGGGTTTTCACAAGAAAGACAGGTTTTCAACATGTTATGCACTATCTCGATGACTTTTTGTTTCTGGGGGCAGCCGGGGATTCTGAGTGTGGACAGGCCTTACATGAATTTTGTGTCCTAATGAATCAATTCGGTGTGCCATTGGCGCCAGGTAAGACGGTGGGTCCCTCGACCTTGATTGAGTTTCTGGGGATCGAGCTCGACTCGGTGGAGGGTTGTTTTCGTTTACCTAAAGAAAAAGTGTTAAAATTCAGGTTATCCCTTGAGACATGTATTCGTGCAACGAAAGTGAACTTGCATCAATTGCAACAGGTGGTTGGTCAGTTGAATTTTGCCCTAAGAGTAATACCGATGGCACGCCCCTTTTCCCGCTCGATTGCACAGTCCATGGTCGGCTTGAGGGAAGGACATCACCGTACGAGACTCTCGGCAGAGGTTCGCCAGGACATGCGCATTTGGATTGCATTCCTGGCGGATTTCAATGGTCGAATTGTCTGGAATAAACCGGCAGTGTCTTCCGAGGAGCTGGGGCTGTGGACAGACTCGGCGGGGAGTGTGGGTTTTGGCGCCATATTGGGTACACAATGGTCGGCTCAAAGATGGCCGTCATGGTGGCATGAGTGCGGGTTGACGAGTAACATTGCCTTTCTCGAACTATTCCCTATTCTGGTAGCCTTGAAAACATGGCCAGAAGGGTTTAGGGATCACTCTGTGGTGTTCTGGTCGGATAACATGACCGTGGTTGAGTGTATCAATAGCCAGGCAGCACGTTGCAAATTGATTCTGAGGCTGCTCAAAGAAATTGTGTTGCTGTGCATGCAACTGAATGTACTGTTTAGGGCGCGACACGTGCCGGGGGTAATGAACCAAGCGGCTGATGCGCTCTCTCGTTTCCGTATGCAGGCCTTCTGGGGTTTTCTGCCCACAGCGGACCCGGTGGCGGCACCCTTTCCCGAAGCTCTCTGGTCTCTCGGTGCCCCGAACTACAAAACCTCGTGGGAGAGAGTTTAGCACCCCGGACGAGGAAGGCATATGAAGGGGCGTTCCGTTCCTATTGGGCCTTTTTGGGTATTGCCGGGAGGGAGCTTTGGGGTCTGGAAGAATGTGTAGTGAGATTCCTGCTCTCTTTACGTCACGCAGGCAAGTCAGTAGCTACGGCCCAGAGGCATCGGGCCACCATTTCCTTCATGGCAAGGGCTCATGGGATCCAGGACCCGACAGCGTCTTTCGTTGTGCAAAAAGCGCTACGTGGGTGGCAACGCCTTGAGGGTCGCAGAGTAGACGATAGGCACCCGATAGGTCTGGATAGGTTGGCCCTGTTATTATCCGTGCTACCGGTAACATGTTCATCCCAGTACGAAGCAGTGTTGTTCCGAGCCGCATTTGCATTAGCATTCCATGGGGCTATGCGGGTAAGCGAATTAGTGGCAAGGAACAAGCAGGATACGATGGGGGGACTGTGCCGGGAACACATTCAGGTCAGGGAGGAGACAATGACGGTCTCGTTTGTCAGGTCCAAATCCGATCAGGATGCGATCGGGGACTGCGTAATCATCCGGAGGATCCCCGGGTCTGCCATGTGCCCTGTGGGGTGCGTAGAGGAATATTTAGCACAGAGGGTGGCAGCATGGGGGGGGACCTTGTTAAGACACGCTGACGCCACCCCACTGACGAGGTTTCAGTTTCGGCGGGTGCTTGCGATGTCGATTTCTGCCGCGGGCTTGAACCCCGGCGACTTTGGGACCCATTCCTTTCGGATAGGGGCTGCCACAGAAGCTACAGCCAGGGGTCTGAACGTTGAACAAGTAAAACGTGTGGGGCGTTGGTCCTCGAACTGTTATAAGAGGTATGTGCGGTTGCACATGTTGTGAAGCTGTTATGATGTACTCACGCTTCTTGTTTTTGTTTGGTTTTCAGTTGCGCAAGCCTACGAGGCGGGGCGGACTGTCCTGTCGACCCGACACCAGGGGGCCAGCGGTCAGACATTGCCGGCTGTGAAAAAGGAGGTGTGGGTCGTGGGCCACTCATACGTGAGGCGTGCCGCGGACGTATTCAAAGCAGGTGACATGATTCACGTGGCTGGGGAATACGGGTACAGTGTGTCCTTCTACGGAAGGGGCGGGCTCTGTATTGACCAGTTTTGCTCATTTTTCGAGGGTTTGTTAGGGCGGACAAGGTCACCGCCGTCTGTAGTCATAGTACATCTTGGGGGCAATGATTTGGTGGCCACTGGTAGACGACTTCTTCTTGAGGCGATGCTTTTCACGGTAAGTTGGTTGGCGAGAAGAGTTCCAGGGTGCACAATTGCATGGTCCCATATGATCCCACGGAAAGTGTGGCGGGGGGCTATTTCTGTTTCTGCGCTGAATCATTCAGTAAGGAAAATTAATAATAAAATGAGTAGATTGTTTCGTTCAAGTACACTGCATTCTGTTTCGCATGGTTGTATTAAAGGGGACAGTATGTATCTGGGGGACGGGGTTCATTTGTCCCGGGTGGGGAACGAATTACTCATAGGAGACTTCATAGCATGGTTAAGGAGTTTACAGCATGACCTTTAGGTAGGAGTGTTGTGGGGGGTCCGGATAGCCGGTCAACTATCCGGCCTGTGGCGGTAAGGTCATGATCGGTGAGCAGTAATTGGAAGATCCCTATGAGGGGGCATCACCCATTACGGATGGGAGCGCGCGGGGGAGGTGGCCAATTGGCCCCTCAACGGGGAGGCGGTCCTGTCTAAGGAGAGGCCGCCGGAAGGAAAGGAAAGGTGGTCAAGGCCCCTTCCTGGATAGGAGGGGCTACGGCCCCTCCTGGGTAATTTCCCGGGGCCAGGACATCTGCGACGGCAGATGGGTAAGTTGTGTGGGGTGCGGGAGGGGGTTTACGCTACCTTTTAGACACCTCACACGAGCCCTCGAACGACCGTTAAATGGCGTCGAGTTTATTGGGGCCCCCGTCAAGTACAAAGGGAAATTGGTAGATGCACTTGAGGTACGTCCCGGTGCGGTCGCCCCTCTCACAAGTGAGGGGGGTATTTCTGGTTTAGGGATCTGACACCGGTTACGACCTTGCCGTTGGCCCTTAACGTTAGGATGTACAATTTCAAGTCAAATGTTTGTAGGATGTTAGATCGGCTAGGAGAACCTTTGTATTAGAGATCTGTTAAGGTTAGCCAACATCGTAATGTGGAAATGAAATTGTACATTATATGAAACTGTTATTTTAATGTTTTCTTTTGTTTCATATTTTAATAAATACGGCCGGGAAGGGTGACTCCCTTCCCGCCTTCCAAAAGTTCAAGAACTGTTTCCGGTTTCCCAATTCTTGGGGATTGTGTTGAGAGGGGGTGGCGGGTATCTCGGCCATATGGAAAGGGGCGACCAATCGGTCCCCCCGAACGTATGGTGGAGTATTACGATCCCCCCGGGAAGCCATCTTGGGCGGGAGGCGGGTCTCGGCTGGTATGCCCGAAGCGGCGTAGCCGGGGCGCGCCTTTTTCCCGCCCTAGAGTGGGCTGGCCTAGACACCAACGCGGCCGGCCACGCCCTCGGAGGCAGGCGGGGGCGGGTTCACGCCCACCCTGAAGACGGATAAAAGGAGCGGAAGCCAAGAAAGCATCCTCTTGTTCCTGTGCTCTGAAGCTGCACCTCCCCGCTGCACGTGAGCTCGAGACGGAACAAAGAGCAATTTTGACCCACCCACCAGCCCCTGAGGACAGCAATTCGTGGGAAATACAGTTGATATAGTATCTTTGGTTTTATCTGTTTTCTTACAGGCTGTGATGATCGTCGTGAAATTTCTTAACGATGCAATAAAGATTGGTTATTTTCAGTATGTTTTGCAAATAAAGTAATTTTGAACAAGGATTGATCAGCATTTTCGCCTAATAATAAATGTTGTTTTGCTTTGTAAATCTTAGTAACTTAGGTAGAACTGTCGTATTTATTTTGGTCGGGCGGTAAGGTCATGATCGGTGAGCAGTAATTGGAAGATCCCTATGAGGGGGCGTCACCCATTATGGATGGGAGCGCGCAGGGGAGGTGGCCAATTGGCCCCTCAACGGGGAGGCGGTCCTGTCTAAGGAGAGGCCGCCGGAAGGAAAGGAAAGGTGGTCAAGGCCCCTTCCTGGATAGGAGGGGCTATGGCCCCTCCTGGGTAATTTCCCGGGGCCAGGACATCTGCGACGGCAGATGGGTAAGTTGTGTGGGGTGCGGGAGGGGGTTTACGCTACCTTTTAGACACCTCACACGAGCCCTCGAACGACTGTTAAATGGCGTCGAGTTTATTGGGGCCCCCGTCAAGTACAAAGGGAAATTGGTAGATGCACTTGAGGTACGTCCCGGTGCGGTCGCCCCTCTCACAAGTGAGGGGGGTATTTCTGGTTTAGGGATCTGACACCGGTTATGACCTTGCCGTTGGCCCTTAACGTTAGGATGTACAATTTCAAGTCAAATGTTTGTAGGATGTTAGATCGGCTAGGAGAACCTTTGTATTAGAGATCTGTTAAGGTTAGCCAACATCGTAATGTGGAAATGAAATTGTACATTATATGAAACTGTTATTTTAATGTTTTCTTTTGTTTCATATTTTAATAAATACGGCCGGGAAGGGTGACTCCCTTCCCGCCTTCCAAAAGTTCAAGAACTGTTTCCGGTTTCCCAATTCTTGGGGATTGTGTTGAGAGGGGGTGGCGGGTATCTCGGCCATATGGAGAGAACTGAGAAATGTCCTGTGTGCAGACACCACTATTTGACGATTGAATACATTTAAATAATGCCTCTAGACTGCAACTGTTTATCTGTGCCTCAGTGGCCTAATGGATAAGGCACTGGCCTCCTAAGCCAGGGAATGTGGGTTCGAGTCCCATCTGAGGTAAAAACCAATATCCACTCTTACTTTTCCAGAAAAATGTATATGTTTATTACATGCTTCCGCTCAGAAGCTTATGTGGTATTAGGAACTTTGAAATGGTACCATTTTACTTCTGTACTCTTCAGAGTCATGTTGGTGTTCTGAAACTACAAAGTAGATTTTTAAACACCTATCTTTGTCAGATGCAACTTTGACCCGGCAGAAGATATTCCTTTGGAAAAAATTATTTGAATTGGATTGGTGTAACTGTTGTTTCTAGAGGTGGTGACAGGCTTTCAGCTACTTGAATAGGGCAAGTCAGGATTCATGAAACGTATACAACCTTTGAGCGTGTGTAAATTGGCATATCCAGAAAGGAGCAGTTTTTACTACTGTCAAAACAGTTTCTCTCCACCTCTAGAAATATCCAGAGCTATGTAAAGCATACAACTGAGCTTTATTCTCATGAAGAAAGAGGTTTAAATGCAAAAAAGAAAACAAAAGCTTATCGTACTGGTGACATTTTCATTATATAGATTCCAAAAGAGTGCTTTAATTGAAAGGAGCTGAAAACACACAATGGGATGTAAACCTAAATAACTATCAATATCATATTTCCCATCCTTGCATACCACCTACATTATAAAAATAAGCACAGCAGGACATATGACCGCGTGGCCTAATGGATAAGGCGTCTGACTTCGGATCAGAAGATTGAGGGTTCGAGTCCCTTCGTGGTCGGTTTTTGCCAATGGTCACACAACTCAGATTTCCATTCAGAATGGAAGCAGGCTCTTCCAATACTCTTATAGCCATCATGTTCTCATTCCTAATTATTCATGAAGTGGAGTACATACTGCACAGTCATTTAGATTGCATCTTCAGCCTAAAATCTTGTTCATGTTAGTGGCATTAAGAAGTGCTTCTATGTACACGCACGGAATATGTAATAGGGTTGCAGAATTTTGACTTGACAGAATGAGTTTTCAGCTTAAGGGTGTGTAGATGAAATGCAAGGTGTGTAAGTATGTGTTCATGGAGTGCTTCAAGTGAAAAAATCTGTATGATTTGTGCAGTTAAAGTGCTAATTTTGCCTACGAGAAAGAGAAGTACTACAGAAGAATTATAAAGTATTGGCACATTGGCTGCCTTTGCTGATGACACAGTTGGCTAATTTGTGAAGCATTGGTCTATTAAGTTGCAGAGTGTGGTTGAACTTGGTTAGGAGACTTGGTGCCTGTTTCTGTGTCCTGCTGAAGACAAGGACGGCTTGATACCACTGTCAAAGCCCAGTTTATTGAGAAAAGCATCCAGGAAAGAAGAAGTGTTGAGTCGAAAGTGGTTCTCCTCCAATTTCTCTCCAATTGCGCGAAATGCAGAGCCTCCATTATAGCACAGAAAAGAGTGTTAAAGTCGGGGATGGAAGAGGATGAAAATGGGAAGTTTACTTATGGAGAGAACTGAGAAATGTCCTGTGTGCAGACACCACTATTTGACGATTGAATACATTTAAATAATGCCTCTAGACTGCAACTGTTTATCTGTGCCTCAGTGGCCTAATGGATAAGGCACTGGCCTCCTAAGCCAGGGATTGTGGGTTCGAGTACCATCTGAGGTGAAAACCAATATCCACTCTTACTTTTCCAGAAAAATGTATATATTTATTACATGCTTCCGCTCAGAAGCTTATGAGGTATTAGGAACTTTGAAATGGTACCATTTTACTTCTGTACTCTTCAGGGTCATGTTGGTGTTCTGAAACTACAAAGTAGATTTTTAAACACCTATCTTTGTCAGATGCAACTTTGACCCGGCAGAAGATATTCCTTTGGAAAAAATGATTTGAATTGGATTGGTGTAACTGTTGTTTCTAGAGGTGGTGACAGGCTTTCAGCTACTTGAATAGGGCAAGGCGGGATTCATGAAACGTATACAACCTTTGAACGTGTGTAAATTGGCTTATTCAGAAAGGAGCAGTTTGTACTACTGTCAAAACAGTTTCTCTCCACTTCTGGAAATATCCAGAGCTATGTAAAGCATACAACTGAGCATTAATCTCATGAAGAAAGAGGTTTAAATGCAAAAAAAGAAAACAAAAGCTTATCTTACTGGTGACATTCTCATTATATAGATTCAAAAAGAGTGCTTTAATTGAAAGGAGCTGAAAAAACACAATGGGATGTAAACCTAAATAACTATCAATATCATATTTCCCATCCTTGCATACCACCTACATTATAAAAATAAGCACAGCAGGACATATGACAGCGTGGCCTGATGGATAAGGTGTCTGACTTCGGATCAGAAGATTGAGGGTTCGAGTGCCTTCGTGGTTGGTTTTTGCCAATGGACACACAACTCAGCTTTCCGTTCAGAATGGAAGCAGGCTCTTCCAATACTCTTATAGCCATCATGTTCTCATTCCTAATTATTCATGAAGTGGAGTACATACTGCACAGTCATTTAGATTGCATCTTCAGCCTAAAATCTTGTCCATGTTAGTGGCATTAAGAAGTGCTTCTATGTACACTCACTGAATATGTAATAGGGTTGCAGAATTTTGACTTGACAGAATGGGTTTTTAGCTTAAGGGTGTGTAGATGAAATGCAAGGTGTGTAAGTATGTGTTCATGGAGTGCTTCAAGTTTAAAAATCTGTATGATTTGTGCAGTTAAAGTGCTAATTTTGCCTACGAGAAAGAAAAGTACTACAGAAGAATTATAAAGGATTGGCACATTGGCTGCCTTTGCTGATGACACAGTTGGCTAATTTGTAAAGCATTGGTCTATTAAGTTGCAGAGTGTGGTTGAACTTGGTTAGGAGACTTGGTGCCTGTTTCTGTGTCCTGCTGAAGACAAGGATGGCTTGATACCACTGTCAAAGCCCAGTTTATTGAGAAAAGCATCCAGGAAAGAAGAAGTGTTGAGTCGAAAGTGGTTCTCCTGCAATTTCTCTCCACTTGCTCGAAATGCAGAGCCTCCATTATAGCACAGAACAGAGTGTTAAAGTCGGGGATGGAAGAGGATGAAAATGGGAAGTTTACTTATGGAGAGAACTGAGAAATGTCCTGTGTGCAGACACCAGTGTTTGACGGTTGAATACATTTAAATAATGCCTCTAGACTGCAAGTGTTCATCTGTGCCTCAGTGGCCTAATGGATAAGGCACTGGCCTCCTAAGCCAGGGATTGTGGGTTCGAGTCCCATCTGAGGTGAAAACCAATATCCACTATTACTTTTCTAGAAAAATTTATTTATTTATTACATGCTTCCCCTCAGAAGCTTATGAGGTATTAGGAACTTTGAAATGGTACCATTTTACTTCTGTACTCTCCGGACTTATGTTGGTGTTCTGAAACTACAAAGTAGATTATTAAACACCTATCTTTGTCAGATGCAACTTTGACCCAGCAGAAGATATTCCTTTGGAAAAAATGATTTGAATTGGATTGGTGTAACTGTTGTTTCTAGAGGTGGTGACAGGCTTTCAGCTACTTGAATAGGGCAAGTCAGGATTCATGAAACACATACAACCTTTGAGCGTGTGTAAATTGGCATATCCAGAAAGGAGCAGTTTGTACTACTGTCAAAACAGTTTCTCTCCACTTCTGGAAATATCCAGAGCTATGTAAAGCATACAACTGAGCTTTAATCTCATGAAGAAAGAGGTTTAAATGCAAAAAAGAAAACAAAAGCTTATCTTACTGGTGACATTTTCATTATATAGATTCCAAAAGAGTGCTTTAATTGAAAGGAGCTGAACACACACAATGGGATGTAAACCTAAATAACTATCACTATCATATTTCCCATCCTGCCATACCACCTACATTATGAAAATAAGCACAGCAGGACATATGACTGCGTGGCCTAATGGATAAGGCGTCTGACTTCGGATCAGAAGATTGAGGGTTCGAGTCCCTTCGTGGTCAGTTTTTGCCAATGGTAACACATCTCAGATTTCCATTCAGAATGGAAGCAGGCTCTTCCAATACTCTTATAGCCATCATGTTCTCATTCCTAATTATTCATGAAGTGGAGTCCATACTGCACAGTCATTTAGATTGCATCGTCAGCCTAAAATCTTGTTCATGTTAGTGGCATTAAGAAGTGCTTCTATGTACACGCATGGAATATGTAATAGGGTTGCAGAATTTTGACTTGACAGAATGGGTTTTTAGCTTAAGGGTGTGTAGATGAAATGCAAGGTGTGTAAGTATGTGTTCATGGAGTGCTTCAAGTGTAAAATCTGTATGATTTGTGCAGTTAAAGTGCTAATTTTGCCTACGAGAAAGAGAAGTACTACAGAAGAATTATAAAGGATTGGCACATTGGCTGCCTTTGCTGATGACACAGTTGGCTAATTTGTGAAGCATTGGTCTATTAAGTTGCAGAGTGTGGTTGAACTTGGTTAGCAGACTTGGTGCCTGTTTCTGTGTCCTGCTGAAGACAAGGACGGCTTGATACCACTGTCAAAGCCCAGTTTATTGAGAAAAGCATCCAGGAAAGAAGAAGTGTTGAGTCGAGAGTGGTTCTCCTCCAATTTCTCTCCACTTGCTCAAAATGCAGAGAGTCCATTATAGCACAGAACAGAGTGTTAAAGTCGGGGATGGAAGAGGATGAAAATGGGAAGTTTACTTATGGAGAGAACTGAGAAATGTCCTGTGTGCAGACACCACTATTTGACGATTGAATACATTTAAATAATGCCTCTAGACTGCAACTGTTTATCTGTGCCTCAGTGGCCTAATGGATAAGGCACTGGCCTCCTAAACCAGGGATTGTGGGTTCGAGTCCCATCTGAGGTGAAAACCAATATCCACTCTTACTTTTCCAGAAAAATTGATATATTTATTACATGCTTCCGCTCAGAAGCTTATGTGGTATTAGGAACTTTGAAATGGTGCCATTTTACTTCTGTACTCTTCAGAGTCATGTTGGTGTTCTGAAACTACAAAGTAGATTTTTAAACACCTATCTTTGTCAGATGCAACTTTGACCCGGGAGAAGATATTCCTTTGGAAAAAATTATTTGAATTGGATTGGTGTAACTGTTGTTTCTAGAGGTGGTGACAGGCTTTCAGCTACTTGAATAGGGCAAGTCAGGATTCATGAAACGTATACAACCTTTGAGCGTGTGTAAATTGGCATATCCAGAAAGGAGCAGTTTTTACTACTGTCAAAACAGTTTCTCTCCACCTCTAGAAATATCCAGAGCTATGTAAAGCATACAACTGAGCTTTATTCTCATGAAGAAAGAGGTGTAAATGCAAAAAAGGAAAACAAAAGCTTATCGTACTGGTGACATTTTCATTATATAGATTCCAAAAGAGTGCTTTAATTGAAAGGAGCTGAAAACACACAATGGGATGTAAACCTAAATAACTATCAATATCATATTTCCCATCCTTGCATATCACCTTCATTATAAAAATAAGCACAGCAGGGCATATGACCGCGTGGCCTAATGGATAAGGCGTCTGACTTCGGATCAGAAGATTGAGGGTTCGAGTCCCTTCGTGGTCGGTTTTTGCCAATGGTCACACAACTCAGATTTCCATTCAGAATGGAAGCAGGCTCTTCCAATACTCTTATAGCCATCATGTTCTCATTCCTGATTATTCATGAAGTGGAGAACATACTGCACAGTCATTTAGATTGCATCTTCAGCCTAAAATCTTGTTCATGTTAGTGGCATTAAGAAGTGCTTCTATGTACACGCACGGAATATGTAATAGGGTTGCAGAATTTTGACTTGACAGAATGGGTTTTCAGCTTAAGGGTGTGTAGATGAAATGCAAGGTGTGTAAGTATGTGTTCATGGAGTGCTTCAAGTGTAAAAATCTGTATGATTTGTGCAGTTAAAGTGCTAATTTTGCCTACGAGAAAGAGAAGTACTACAGAAGAATTATAAAGGATTGGCACATTGGCTGCCTTTGCTGATGACACAGTTGGCTAATTTGTGAAGCATTGGTCTATTAAGTTGCAGAGTGTGGTTGAACTTGGTTAGGAGACTTGGTGCCTGTTTCTGTGTCCTGCTGAAGACAAGGACAGCTTGATACCACTGTCAAAGCCCAGTTTATTGAGAAAAGCATCCAGGAAAGAAGAAGTGTTGAGTCGAAAGTGGTTCTCCTCCAATTTCTCTCCACTTGCGCGAAATGCAGAGCCTCCATTATAGCACAGAAAAGAGTGTTAAAGTCGGGGATGGAAGAGGATGAAAATGGGAAGTTTACTTATGGAGAGAACTGAGAAATGTCCTGTGTGCAGACACCACTATTTGACGATTGAATACATTTAAATAATGCCTCTAGACTGCAACTGTTTATCTGTTCCTCAGTGGCCTAATGGTTAAGGCACTGGCCTCCTAAGCCAGGGATTGTGGGTTCGAGTCCCATCTGAGGTGAAAACCAATATCCACTCTTACTTTTCCAGAAAAATGTATATGTTTATTACATGCTTCCGCTCAGAAGCTTATGTGGTATTAGGAACTTTGAAATGGTACCATTTTACTTCTGTACTCCCCGGACTCATGTTGGTGTTCTGAAACTACAAAGTAGATTTTTAAACACCTATCTTTGTCAGATGCAACTTTGACCCGGCAGAAGATATTCCTTTGAAAAAAATGATTTGAATTGGATTGGTGTAACTGTTGTTTCTAGAGGTGGTGACAGGCTTTCAGCTACTTGAATAGGGCAAGGCAGGATTCATGAAACGTATACAACCTTTGAGCGTGTGTAAATTGGCTTATCCAGAAAGGAGCAGTTTGTACTACTGTCAAAACAGTTTCTCTCCACTTCTGGAAATATCCAGAGCTATGTAAAGCATACAACTGAGCTTTAATCTCATGAAGAAAGAGGTTTAAATGCAAAAAAAGAAAACAAAAGCTTATCGTACTGGTGACATTCTCATTATATAGATTCCAAAAGAGTGCTTTAATTGAAAGGAGCTGAAAAAACACAATGGGATGTAAACCTAAATAACTATCAATATCATATTTCCCATCCTTGCATACCACCTACATTATAAAAATAAGCACAGCAGGACATATGACAGCGTGGCCTGATGGATAAGGTGTCTGACTTCGGATCAGAAGATTGAGGGTTTGAGTCCCTTCGTGGTCGGTTTTTGCCAATGGACACACAACTCAGCTTTCCGTTCAGAATGGAAGCAGGCTCTTCCAATACTCTTATAGCCATCATGTTCTCATTCCTAATTATTCATGAAGTGGAGTACATACTGCACAGTCATTTAGATTGCATCTTCAGCCTAAAATCTTGTCCATGTTAGTGGCATTAAGAAGTGCTTCTATGTACACGCACTGAATATGTAATAGGGTTGCAGAATTTTGACTTGACAGAATGGGTTTTTAGCTTAAGGGTGTGTAGATGAAATGCAAGGTGTGTAGGTATGTGTTCATGGAGTGCTTCAAGTTTAAAAATCTGTATGATTTGTGCAGTTAAAGTGCTAATTTTGCCTACGAGAAAGAAAAGTACTACAGAAGAATTATAAAGGATTGGCACATTGGCTGCCTTTGCTGATGACACAGTTGGCTAATTTGTAAAGCATTGGTCTATTAAGTTGCAGAGTATGGTTGAACTTGGTTAGGAGACTTGGTGCCTGTTTCTGTGTCCTGCTGAAGACAAGGACGGCTTGATACCACTGTCAAAGCCCAGTTTATTGAGAAAAGCATCCAGGAAAGAAGAAGTGTTGAGTCGAAAGTGGTTCTCCTGCAATTTCTCTCCACTTGCTCAAAATGCAGAGCCTCCATTATAGCACAGAACAGAGTGTTAAAGTCGGGGATGGAAGAGGATGAAAATGGGAAGTTTACTTATGGAGAGAACTGAGAAATGTCCTGTGTGCAGACACCAGTGTTTGACGGTTGAATACATTTAAATAATGCCTCTAGACTGCAAGTGTTCATCTGTGCCTCAGTGGCCTAATGGATAAGGCACTGGCCTCCTAAGCCACGGATTGTGGGTTCGAGTCCCATCTGAGGTGAAAACCAATATCCACTATTACTTTTCTAGAAAAATTTATTTATTTATTACATGCTTCCCCTCAGAAGCTTATGGGGTATTAGGAACTTTGAAATGGTACCATTTTACTTCTGTACTCTCCGGACTTATGTTGGTGTTCTGAAACTACAAAGTAGATTTTTAAACACCTATCTTTGCCAGATGCAACTTTGACCCAGCAGAAGATATTCCTTTGGAAAAAATGATTTGAATTGGATTGGTGTAACTGTTGTTTCTAGAGGTGGTGACAGGCTTTCAGCTACTTGAATAGGGCAAGTCAGGATTCATGAAACACATACAACCTTTGAGCGTGTGTAAATTGGCATATCCAGAAAGGAGCAGTTTGTACTACTGTCAAAACAGGTTCTCTCCACTTCTGGAAATATCCAGAGCTATGTGAAGCATACAACTGAGCTTTAATCTCATGAAGAAAGAGGTTTAAATGCAAAAAAGAAAACAAAAGCTTATCGTACTGGTGACATTTTCATTATATAGATTCCAAAAGAGTGCTTTAATTGAAAGGAGCTGAAAACACACAATGGGATGTAAACCTAAATAACTATCACTATCATATTTCCCATCCTTGCATACCACCTACATTATGAAAATAAGCACATAAGGACATATGACTGCGTGGCCTAATGGATAAGGCGTCTGACTTCGGATCAGAAGATTGAGGGTTCGAGTCCCTTCGTGGTCAGTTTTTGCCAATGGTAACACATCTCAGATTTCCATTCAGAATGGAAGCAGGCTCTTCCAATACTCTTATAGCCATCATGTTCTCATTCCTAATTATTCATGAAGTGGAGTCCATACTGCACAGTCATTTAGATTGCATCGTCAGCCTAAAATCTTGTTCATGTTAGTGGCATTAAGAAGTGCTTCTATGTACACGCATGGAATATGTAATAGGGTTGCAGAATTTTGACTTGACAGAATGGGTTTTTAGCTTAAGGGTGTGTAGATGAAATGCAAGGTGTGTAAGTATGTGTTCATGGAGTGCTTCAAGTGTAAAATCTGTATGATTTGTGCAGTTAAAGTGCTAGTTTTGCCTACGAGAAAGAGAAGTACTACAGAAGAATTATAAAGGATTGGCACATTGGCTGCCTTTGCTGATGACACAGTTGGCTAATTTGTGAAGCATTGGTCTATTAAGTTGCAGAGTGTGGTTGAACTTGGTTAGCAGACTTGGTGCCTGTTTCTGTGTCCTGCTGAAGACAAGGACGGCTTGATACCACTGTCAAAGCCCAGTTTATTGAGAAAAGCATCCAGGAAAGAAGAAGTGTTGAGTCGAGAGTGGTTCTCCTCCAATTTCTCTCCACTTGCTCAAAATGCAGAGAGTCCATTATAGCACAGAACAGAGTGTTAAAGTCGGGGATGGAAGAGGATGAAAATGGGAAGTTTACTTATGGAGAGAACTGAGAAATGTCCTGTGTGCAGACACCACTATTTGACGATTGAATACATTTAAATAATGCCTCTAGACTGCAACTGTTTATCTGTGCCTCAGTGGCCTAATGGATAAGGCACTGGCCTCCTAAGCCAGGGATTGTGGGTTCGAGTCCCATCTGAGGTGAAAACCAATATCCACTCTTAGTTTTCCAGAAAAATTGATATATTTATTACATGCTTCCGCTCAGAAGCTTATGTGGTATTAGGAACTTTGAAATGGTACCATTTTACTTCTGTACTCTTCAGAGTCATGTTGGTGTTCTGAAACTACAAAGTAGATTTTTAAACACCTATCTTTGTCAGATGCAACTTTGACCCGGGAGAAGATATTCCTTTGGAAAAAATTATTTGAATTGGATTGGTGTAACTGTTGTTTCTAGAGGTGGTGACAGGCTTTCAGCTACTTGAATAGGGCAAGTCAGGATTCATGAAACGTATACAACCTTTGAGCGTGTGTAAATTGGCATATCCAGAAAGGAGCAGTTTTTACTACTGTCAAAACAGTTTCTCTCCACCTCTAGAAATATCCAGAGCTATGTAAAGCATACAACTGAGCTTTATTCTCATGAAGAAAGAGGTTTAAATGCAAAAAAGAAAACAAAAGCTTATCGTACTGGTGACATTTTCATTATATAGATTCCAAAAGAGTGCTTTAATTGAAAGGAGCTGAAAACACACAATGGGATGTAAACCTAAATAACTATCAATATCATATTTCCCATCCTTGCATATCACCTACATTATAAAAATAAGCACAGCAGGACATATGACCGCGTGGCCAAATGGATAAGGCGTCTGACTTCGGATCAGAAGATTGAGGGTTCCAGTCCCTTCGTGGTCGGTTTTTGCCAATGGTCACACAACTCAGATTTCCATTCAGAATGGAAGCAGGCTCTTCCAATACTCTTATAGCCATCATGTTCTCATTCCTAATTATTCATGAAGTGGAGTACATACTGCACAGTCATTTAGATTGCATCTTCAGCCTAAAATCTTGTTCATGTTAGTGGCATTAAGAAGTGCTTCTATGTACACGCACGGAATATGTAATAGGGTTGCAGAATTTTGACTTGACAGAATGGGTTTTCAGCTTAAGGGTGTGTAGATGAAATGCAAGGTGTGTAGGTATGTGTTCATGGAGTGCTTCAAGTTTAAAAATCTGTATGATTTGTGCAGTTAAAGTGCTAATTTTGCCTACGAGAAAGAAAAGTACTACAGAAGAATTATAAAGGATTGGCACATTGGCTGCCTTTGCTGATGACACAGTTGGCTAATTTGTAAAGCATTGGTCTATTAAGTTGCAGAGTATGGTTGAACTTGGTTAGGAGACTTGGTGCCTGTTTCTGTGTCCTGCTGAAGACAAGGACGGCTTGATACCACTGTCAAAGCCCAGTTTATTGAGAAAAGCATCCAGGAAAGAAGAAGTGTTGAGTCGAAAGTGGTTCTCCTCCAATTTCTCTCCACTTGCTCGAAATGCAGAGCCTCCATTATAGCACAGAACAGAGTGTTAAAGTCGGGGATGGAAGAGGATGAAAATGGGAAGTTTACTTATGGAGAGAACTGAGAAATGTCCTGTGTGCAGACACCACTATTTGACGATTGAATACATTTAAATAATGCCTCTAGACTGCAACTGTTTATCTGTGCCTCAGTGGCCTAATGGATAAGGCACTGGCCTCCTAAGCCACGGATTGTGGGTTCGAGTCCCATCTGAGGTGAAAACCAAAATCCACTATTACTTTTCTAGAAAAATTTATTTAGTTATTACATGCTTCCCCTCAGAAGCTTATGAGGTATTAGGAACTTTGAAATGGTACCATTTTACTTCTGTACTCTCCGGACTTATGTTGGTGTTCTGAAACTACAAAGTAGATTTTTAAACACCTATCTTTGTCAGATGCAACTTTGACCCAGCAGAAGATATTCCTTTGGAAAAAATGATTTGAATTGGATTGGTGTAACTGTTGTTTCTAGAGGTGGTGACAGGCTTTCAGCTACTTGAATAGGGCAAGTCAGGATTCATGAAACACATACAACCTTTGAGCGTGTGTAAATTGGCATATCCAGAAAGGAGCAGTTTGTACTACTGTCAAAACAGTTTCTCTCCACTTCTGGAAATATCCAGAGCTATGTAAAGCATACAACTGAGCTTTAATCTCATGAAGAAAGAGGTTTAAATGCAAAAAAGAAAACAAAAGCTTATCGTACTGGTGACATTTTCATTATATAGATTCCAAAAGAGTGCTTTAATTGAAAGGAGCTGAAAACACACAATGGGATGTAAACCTAAATAACTATCACTATCATATTTCCCATCCTTGCATACCACCTACATTATAAAAATAAGCACAGCAGGACATATGACTGCGTGGCCTAATGGATAAGGCGTCTGACTTCGGATCAGAAGATTGAGGGTTCGAGTCCCTTCGTGGTCAGTTTTTGCCAATGGTAACACAACTCAGATTTCCATTCAGAATGGAAGCAGGCTCTTCCAATACTCTTATAGCCATCATGTTCTCATTCCTAATTATTCATGAAGTGAAGTCCATACTGCACAGTCATTTAGATTGCATCGTCAGCCTAAAATCTTGTTCATGTTAGTGGCATTAAGAAGTGCTTCTATGTACACGCATGGAATATGTAATAGGGTTGCAGAATTTTGACTTGACAGAATGGGTTTTTAGCTTAAGGGTGTGTAGATGAATTGCAAGGTGTGTAAGTATGTGTTCATGGAGTGCTTCAAGTGTAAAATCTGTATGATTTGTGCAGTTAAAGTGCTAATTTTGCCTACGAGAAAGAGAAGTACTACAGAAGAATTATAAAGGATTGGCACATTGGCTGCCTTTGCTGATGACACAGTTGGCTAATTTGTGAAGCATTGGTCTATTAAGTTGCAGAGTGTGGTTGAACTTGGTTAGCAGACTTGGTGCCTGTTTCTGTGTCCTGCTGAAGACAAGGACTGCTTGATACCACTGTCAAAGCCCAGTTTATTGAGAAAAGCATCCAGGAAAGAAGAAGTGTTGAGTCGAGAGTGGTTCTCCTCCAATTTCTCTCCACTTGCTCAAAATGCAGAGAGTCCATTATAGCACAGAACAGAGTGTTAAAGTCGGGGATGGAAGAGGATGAAAATGGGAAGTTTACTTATGGAGAGAACTGAGAAATGTCCTGTGTGCAGACACCACTATTTGACGATTGAATACATTTAAATAATGCCTCTAGACTGCAACTGTTTATCTGTGCCTCAGTGGCCTAATGGATAAGGCACTGGCCTCCTAAGCCAGGGATTGTGGGTTCGAGTCCCATCTGAGGTGAAAACCAATATCCACTCTTACTTTTCCAGAAAAATTGATATATTTATTACATGCTTCCGCTCAGAAGCTTATGTGGTATTAGGAACTTTGAAATGGTACCATTTTACTTCTGTACTCTTCAGAGTCATGTTGGTGTTCTGAAACTACAAAGTAGATTTTTAAACACCTATCTTTGTCAGATGCAACTTTGACCCGGGAGAAGATATTCCTTTGGAAAAAATTATTTGAATTGGATTGGTGTAACTGTTGTTTCTAGAGGTGGTGACAGGCTTTCAGCTACTTGAATAGGGCAAGTCAGGATTCATGAAACGTATACAACCTTTGAGCGTGTGTAAATTGGCATATCCAGAAAGGAGCAGTTTTTACTACTGTCAAAACAGTTTCTCTCCACCTCTAGAAATATCCAGAGCTATGTAAAGCATACAACTGAGCTTTATTCTCATGAAGAAAGAGGTTTAAATGCAAAAAAGAAAACAAAAGCTTATCGTACTGGTGACATTTTCATTATATAGATTCCAAAAGAGTGCTTTAATTGAAAGGAGCTGAAAACACACAATGGGATGTAAACCTAAATAACTATCAATATCATATTTCCCATCCTTGCATATCACCTACATTATAAAAATAAGCACAGCAGGACATATGACCGCGTGGCCTAATGGATAAGGCGTCTGACTTCGGATCAGAAGATTGAGGGTTCGAGTCCCTTCGTGGTCGGTATTTGCCAATGGTCACACAACTCTGATTTCCATTCAGAATGGAAGCAGGCTCTTCCAATACTCTTATAGCCATCATGTTCTCATTCCTAATTATTCATGAAGTGGAGTACATACTGCACAGTCATTTAGATTGCATCTTCAGCCTAAAATCTTGTTCATGTTAGTGGCATTAAGAAGTGCTTCTATGTACACGCACGGAATATGTAATAGGGTTGCAGAATTTTGCCTTGACAGAATGGGTTTTCAGCTTAAGGGTGTGTAGATGAAATGCAAGGTGTGTAAGTATGTGTTCATGGAGTGCTTCAAGTGTAAAAATCTGTATGATTTGTGCAGTTAAAGTGCTAATTTTGCCTACGAGAAAGAGAAGTACTACAGAAGAATTATAAAGGATTGGCACATTGGCTGCCTTTGCTGATGACACAGTTGGCTAATTTGTGAAGCATTGGTCTATTAAGTTGCAGAGTGTGGTTGAACTTGGTTAGCAGACTTGGTGCCTGTTTCTGTGTCCTGCTGAAGACAAGGACGGCTTGATACCACTGTCAAAGCCCAGTTTATTGAGAAAAGCATCCAGGAAAGAAGAAGTGTTGAGTCGAAAGTGGTTCTCCTCCAATTTCTCTCCACTTGCGCGAAATGCAGAGCCTCCATTATAGCGCAGAAAAGAGTGTTAAAGTCGGGGATGGAAGAGGATGAAAATGGGAAGTTTACTTATGGAGAGAACTGAGAAATGTCCTGTGTGCAGACACCACTATTTGACGATTGAATACATTTAAATAATGCCTCTAGACTGCAACTGTTTATCTGTTCCTCAGTGGCCTAATGGATAAGGCACTGGCCTCCTAAGCCAGGGATTGTGGGTTCGAGTCCCATCTGAGGTGAAAACCAATATCCACTCTTACTTTTCCAGAAAAATTTATATGTTTATTACATGCTTCCGCTCAGAAGCTTATGTGGTATTAGGAACTTTGAAATGGTACCATTTTACTTCTGTACTCCCCGGACTCATGTTGGTGTTCTGAAACTACAAAGTAGATTTTTAAACACCTATCTTTGTCAGATGCAACTTTGACCCGGCAGAAGATATTCCTTTGGAAAAAATGATTTGAATTGGATTGGTGTAACTGTTGTTTCTAGAGGTGGTGACAGGCTTTCAGCTACTTGAATAGGGCAAGGCAGGATTCATGAAACGTATACAACCTTTGAGCAAGTGTAAATTGGCTTATCCAGAAAGGAGCAGTTTGTACTACTGTCAAAACAGTTTCTCTCCACTTCTGGAAATATCCAGAGCTATGTAAAGCATACAACTGAGCTTTAATCTCATGAAGAAAGAGGTTTAAATGCAAAAAAAGAAAACAAAAGCTTATCGTACTGGTGACATTCTCATTATATAGATTCCAAAAGAGTGCTTTAATTGAAAGGAGCTGAAAAAACACAATGGGATGTAAACCTAAATAACTATCAATATCATATTTCCCATCCTTGCATACCACCTACATTATAAAAATAAGCACAGCAGGACATATGACAGCGTGGCCTGATGGATAAGGTGTCTGACTTCGGATCAGAAGATTGAGGGTTCGAGTCCCTTCGTGGTCGGTTTTTGCCAATGGACACACAACTCAGCTTTCCGTTCAGAAGGGAAGCAGGCTCTTCCAATACTCTTATAGCCATCATGTTCTCATTCCTAATTATTCATGAAGTGGAGTACATACTGCACAGTCATTTAGATTGCATCTTCAGCCTAAAATCTTGTCCATGTTAGTGGCATTAAGAAGTGCTTCTATGTACACGCACTGAATATGTAATAGGGTTGCAGAATTTTGACTTGACAGAATGGGTTTTTAGCTTAAGGGTGTGTAGATGAAATGCAAGGTGTGTAGGTATGTGTTCATGGAGTGCTTCAAGTTTAAAAATCTGTATGATTTGTGCAGTTAAAGTGCTAATTTTGCCTACGAGAAAGAAAAGTACTACAGAAGAATTGTAAAGGATTGGCACATTGGCTGCCTTTGCTGATGACACAGTTGGCTAATTTGTAAAGCATTGGTCTATTAAGTTGCAGAGTATGGTTGAACTTGGTTAGGAGACTTGGTGCCTGTTTCTGTGTCCTGCTGAAGACAAGGACGGCTTGATACCACTGTCAAAGCCCAGTTTATTGAGAAAAGCATCCAGGAAAGAAGAAGTGTTGAGTCGAAAGTGGTTCTCCTCCAATTTCTCTTCACTTGCTCGAAATGCAGAGCCTCCATTATAGCACAGAACATAGTGTTAAAGTCGGGGATGGAAGAGGATGAAAATGGGAAGTTTACTTATGGAGAGAACTGAGAAATGTCCTGTGTGCAGACACCAATGTTTGACGGTTGAATACATTTAAATAATGCCTCTAGACTGCAAGTGTTCATCTGTGCCTCAGTGGCCTAATGGATAAGGCACTGTCCTCCTAAGCCACGGATTGTTGGTTCGAGTCCCATCTGAGGTGAAAACCAAAATCCACTATTACTTTTCTAGAAAAATTTATTTATTTATTACATGCTTCCCCTCAGAAGCTTATGAGGTATTAGGAACTTTGAAATGGTACCATTTTACTTCTGTACTCTCCGGACTTATGTTGGTGTTCTGAAACTACAAAGTAGATTTTTAAACACCTATCTTTGTCAGATGCAACTTTGACCCAGCAGAAGATATTCCTTTGGAAAAAATGATTTGAATTGGATTGGTGTAACTGTTGTTTCTAGAGGTGGTGACAGGCTTTCAGCTACTTGAATAGGGCAAGTCAGGATTCATGAAACACATACAACCTTTGAGCGTGTGTAAATTGGCATATCCAGAAAGGAGCAGTTTGTACTACTGTCAAAACAGTTTCTCTCCACTTCTGGAATTATCCAGAGCTATGTAAAGCATACAACTGAGCTTTAATCTCATGAAGAAAGAGGTTTAAATGCAAAAAAGAAAACAAAAGCTTATCGTACTGGTGACATTTTCATTATATAGATTCCAAAAGAGTGCTTTAATTGAAAGGAGCTGAAAACACACAATGGGATGTAAACCTAAATAACTATCACTATCATATTTCCCATCCTTGCATACCACCTACATTATAAAAATAAGCACAGCAGGACATATGACTGCGTGGCCTAATGGATAAGGCGTCTGACTTCGGATCAGAAGATTGAGGGTTCGAGTCCCTTCGTGGTCAGTTTTTGCCAATGGTAACACATCTCAGATTTCCATTCAGAATGGAAGCAGGCTCTTCCAATACTCTTATAGCCATCATGTTCTCATTCCTAATTATTCATGAAGTGGAGTCCATACTGCACAGTCATTTAGATTGCATCGTCAGCCTAAAATCTTGTTCATGTTAGTGGCATTAAGAAGTGCTTCTATGTACACGCATGGAATATGTAATAGGGTTGCAGAATTTTGACTTGACAGAATGGGTTTTCAGCTTAAGGGTGTGTAGATGAAATGCAAGGTGTGTAAGTATGTGTTCATGGAGTGCTTCAAGTGTAAAATCTGTATGATTTGTGCAGTTAAAGTGCTAATTTTGCCTACGAGAAAGAGAAGTACTACAGAAGAATTATAAAGGATTGGCACATTGGCTGCCTTTGCTGATGACACAGTTGGCTAATTTGTGAAGCATTGGTCTATTAAGTTGCAGAGTGTGGTTGAACTTGGTTAGCAGACTTGGTGCCTGTTTCTGTGTCCTGCTGAAGACAAGGACGGCTTGATACCACTGTCAAAGCCCAGTTTATTGAGAAAAGCATCCAGGAAAGAAGAAGTGTTGAGTCGAAAGTGGTTCTCCTCCAATTTCTCTCCACTTGCGCGAAATGCAGAGCCTCCATTATAGCACAGAAAAGAGTGTTAAAGTCGGGGATGGAAGAGGATGAAAATGGGAAGTTTACTTATGGAGAGAACTGAGAAATGTCCTGTGTGCAGACACCACTATTTGACGATTGAATACATTTAAATAATGCCTCTAGACTGCAACTGTTTATCTGTGCCTCAGTAGCCTAATGGACAAGGCACTGGCCTCCTAAGCCAGGTATTGTGGGTTCGAGTCCCATCTGAGGTGAAAACCAATATCCACTCTTACTTTTCCAGAAAAATTTATATGTTTATTACATGCTTCCGCTCAGAAGCTTATGTGGTATTAGGAACTTTGAAATGGTACCATTTTACTTCTGTACTCTTCAGAGTCATGTTGGTGTTCTGAAACTACAAAGTAAATTTTTAAACACCTATCTTTGTCAGATGCAACTTTGACCCGGCAGAAGATATTCCTTTGGAAAAAATTATTTGAATTGGATTGGTGTAACTGTTGTTTCTAGAGGTGGTGACAGGCTTTCAGCTACTTGAATAGGGCAAGTCAGGATTCATGAAACGTATACAACCTTTGAGCGTGTGTAAATTGGCATATCCAGAAAGGAGCAGTTTTTACTACTGTCAAAACAGTTTCTCTCCACCTCTAGAAATATCCAGAGCTATGTAAAGCATACAACTGAGCTTTATTCTCATGAAGAAAGAGGTTTAAATGCAAAAAAGAAAACAAAAGCTTATCGTACTGGAGACATTTTCATTATATAGATTCCAAAAGAGTGCTTTAATTGAAAGGAGCTGAAAACACACAATGGGATGTAAACCTAAATAACTATCAATATCATATTTCCCATCCTTGCATACCACCTACATTATAAAAATAAGTACAGCAGGACATATGACCGCGTGGCCTAATGGGTAAGGCGTCTGACTTCGGATCAGAAGATTGAGGGTTCGAGTCCCTTCGTGGTCGGTTTTTGCCAATGGTCACACAACTCAGATTTCCATTCAGAATGGAAGCAGGCTCTTCCAATACTCTTATAGCCATCATGTTCTCATTCCTAATTATTCATGAAGTGGAGTACATACTGCACAGTCATTTAGATTGCATCTTCAGCCTAAAATCTTGTTCATGTTAGTGGTATTAAGAAGTGCTTCTATGTACACGCACGGAATATGTAATAGGGTTGCAGAATTTTGACTTGACAAAATGGGTTTTTAGCTTAAGGGTGTGTAGATGAAATGCAAGGTGTGTAAGTATGTGTTCATGGAGTGCTTCAAGTGTAAAATCTGTATGATTTGTGCAGTTAAAGTGCTAATTTTGCCTACGAGAAAGAGAAGTACTACAGAAGAATTATAAAGGATTGGCACATTGGCTGCCTTTGCTGATGACACAGTTGGCTAATTTGTGAAGCATTGGTCTATTAAGTTGCAGAGTGTGGTTGAACTTGGTTAGGAGACTTGGTGCCTGTTTCTGTGTCCTGCTGAAGACAAGGACGGCTTAATACCACTGTCAAAGCCCAGTTTATTGAGAAAAGCATCCAGGAAAGAAGAAGTGTTGAGTCGAAAGTGGTTCTCCTCCAATTTCTCTCCACTTGCGCGAAATGCAGAGCCTCCATTATAGCACAGAAAAGAGTGTTAAAGTCAGGGATGGAAGAGGATGAAAATGGGAAGTTTACTTATGGAGAGAACTTAGAAATGTCCTGGGTGCAGACACCACTATTTGACGATTGAATACATTTAAATAATGCCTCTAGACTGCAACTGTTTATCTGTGCCTCAGTGGCCTAATGGATAAGGCACTGGCCTCCTAAGCCAGGGATTGTGGGTTCGAGTCCCATCTGAGGTGAAAACCAATATCCACTCTTACTTTTCCAGAAAAATTTATATGTTTATTACATGCTTCCGCTCAGAAGCTTATGTGGTATTAGGAACTTTGAAATGGTACCATTTTACTTCTGTACTCTTCAGAGTCATGTTGGTGTTCTGAAACTACAAAGTAGATTTTTAAACACCTATCTTTGTCAGATGCAACCTTGACCCGGCAGAAGATATTCCTTTGGAAAAAATTATTTGAATTGGATTGGTGTAACTGTTGTTTCTAGAGGTGGTGACAGGCTTTCAGCTACTTGAATAGGGCAAGTCAGGATTCATGAAACGTATACAACCTTTGAGCGTGTGTAAATTGGCATATCCAGAAAGGAGCAGTTTTTACTACTGTCAAAACAGTTTCTCTCCACCTCTAGAAATATCCAGAGCTATGTAAAGCATACAACTGAGCTTTATTCTCATGAAGAAAGAGGTTTAAATGCAAAAAAGAAAACAAAAGCTTATCGTACTGATGACATTTTCATTATATAGATTCCAAAAGAGTGCTTTAATTGAAAGGAGCTGAAAACACACAATGGGATGTAAACCTAAATAACTATCAATATCATATTTCCCATCCTTGCATACCACCTACATTATAAAAATAAGCACAGCAGGACATATGACAGCGTGGCCTAATGGATAAGGCGTCTGACTTCGGATCAGAAGATTGAGGGTTCGAGTCCCTTCGTGGTCGGTTTTTGCCAATGGTCACACAACTCAGATTTCCATTCAGAATGGAAGCAGGCTCTTCCAATACTCTTATAGCCATCATGTTCTCATTCCTAATTATTCATGAAGTGGAGTACATACTGCACAGTCATTTAGATTGCATCTTCAGCCTAAAATCTTGTTCATGTTAGTGGCATTAAGAAGTGCTTCTATGTACACGCACGGAATATGTAATAGGGTTGCAGAATTTTGACTTGACAGAATGGGTTTTCAGCTTAAGGGTGTGTAGATGAAATGCAAGGTGTGTAAGTATGTGTTCATGGAGTGCTTCAAGTGTAAAAATCTGTATGATTTGTGCAGTTAAAGTGCTAATTTTGCCTACGAGAAAGAGAAGTACTACAGAAGAATTATAAAGGATTGGCACATTGGCTGCCTTTGCTGATGACACAGTTGGCTAATTTGTGAAGCATTGGTCTATTAAGTTGCAGAGTGTGGTTGAACTTGGTTAGGAGACTTGGTGCCTGTTTCTGTGTCCTGCTGAACACAAGGACGGCTTGATACCACTGTCAAAGCCCAGTTTATTGAGAAAAGCATCCAGGAAAGAAGAAGTGTTGAGTCGAAAGTGGTTCTCCTCCAATTTCTCTCCACTTGCGCGAAATGCAGAGCCTCCATTATAGCACAGAAAAGAGTGTTAAAGTCGGGGATGGAAGAGGATGAAAATGGGAAGTTTACTTATGGAGAGAACTGAGAAATGTCCTGGGTGCAGACACCACTATTCGACGATTGAATACATTTAAATAATGCCTCTAGACTGCAACTGTTAATCTGTGCCTCAGTGGCCTAATGGATAAGGCACTGGCCTCCTAAGCCAGGGAATGTGGGTTCGAGTCCCATCTGAGGTGAAAACCAATATCCACTCTTACTTTTCCAGAAAAATGTATATGTTTATTACATGCTTCCGCTCAGAAGCTTATGTGGTATTAGGAACTTTGAAATGGTACCATTTTACTTCTGTACTCTTCAGAGTCATGTTGGTGTTCTGAAACTACAAAGTAGATTTTTAAACACCTATCTTTGTCAGATGCAACTTTGACCCGGCAGAAGATATTCCTTTGGAAAAAATTATTTGAATTGGATTGGTGTAACTGTTGTTTCTAGAGCTGGTGACAGGCTTTCAGCTACTTGAATAGGGCAAGTCAGGATTCATGAAACGTATACAACCTTTGAGCGTGTGTAAATTGGCATATCCAGAAAGGAGCAGTTTTTACTACTGTCAAAACAGTTTCTCTCCACCTCTAGAAATATCCAGAGCTATGTAAAGCATACAACGGAGCTTTATTCTCATGAAGAAAGAGGTTTAAATGCAAAAAAGAAAACAAAAGCTTATCGTACTGGAGACATTTTCATTATATAGATTCCAAAAGAGTGCTTTAATTGAAAGGAGCTGAAAACACACAATGGGATGTAAACCTAAATAACTATCAATATCATATTTCCCATCCTTGCATACCACCTACATTATAAAAATAAGCACAGCAGGATATATGACCGCGTGGCCTAATGGGTAAGGCGTCTGACTTCGGATCAGAAGATTGAGGGTTTGAGTCCCTTCGTGGTTGGTTTTTGCCAATGGTCACACAACTCAGCTTTCCATTCAGAATGGAAGTAGGCTCTTCCAATACTCTTATAGCCATCATGTTCTCATTCCTAATTATTCATGAAGTGGAGTACATACTGCACAGTCATTTAGATTGCATCTTCAGCCTAAAATCTTGTTCATGTTAGTGGAAATTAAGAAGTGCTACTATGTACACGCACGGAATATGTAATAGGGTTGCAGAATTTTGACTTGACAGAATGGGTTTTTAGCTTAAGGGTGTGTAGATGAAATGCAAGGTGTGTAAGTATGTGTTCATGGAGTGCTTCAAGTGTAAAATCTCTATGATTTGTGCAGTTAAAGTGCTAATTTTGCCTACGAGAAAGAGAAGTACTACAGAAGAATTATAAAGGATTGGCACATTGGCTGCCTTTGCTGATGACACAGTTGGCTAATTTGTGAAGCATTGGTCTATTAAGTTGCAGAGTGTGGTTGAACTTGGTTAGGAGACTTGGTGCCTGTTTCTGTGTCCTGCTGAAGACAAGGACGGCTTGATACCACTGTCAAAGCCCAGTTTATTGAGAAAAGCATCCAGGAAAGAAGAAGTGTTGAGTTGAAAGTGGTTCTCCTCCAATTTCTCTCCACTTGCGCGAAATGCAGAGCCTCCATTATAGCACAGAACAGAGTGTTAAAGTCGGGGATAGAAGAGGATGAAAATGGGAAGTTTACTTATGGAGAGAACTGAGAAATGTCCTGTGTGCAGACACCAGTGTTTGACGATTGAATACATTTAAATAATGCCTCTAGACTGCAAATGTTTATATGTGCCTCAGTGGCCTAATGGATAAGGCACTGGCCTCCTAAGCCAGGGAGTGTGGGTTCGAGTCCCATCTGAGGTGAAAACCTATATCCACTCTTACTTTTCCAGAAAAATTGGTATATTTATTACATGCTTCCGCTCAGAAGCTTATGTGGTATTAGGAACTTTGAAATGGTACCATTTTACTTCTGTACTCTTCAGAGTCATGTTGGTGTTCTGAAACTACAAAGTAGATTTTTAAACACCTATCTTTGTCAGATGAAACTTTGACCCGGCAGAAGATATTCCTTTGGAAAAAATGATTTGAATTGGATTGGTGTAACTGTTGTTTCTAGAGGTGGTGACAGGCTTTCAGCTACTTGAATAGGGTAAGTCAGGATTCATGAAACGTATACAACCTTTGAGCGTGTGTAAATTGGCATATCCAGAAAGGAGCAGTTTTTACTACTGTCAAAACAGTTTCTCTCCACCTCTAGAAATATCCAGAGCTATGTAAAGCATACAACTGAGCTTTATTCTCATGAAGAAAGAGGTTTAAATGCAAAAAAGAAAATAAAACTTTATCGTACTGGAGACATTTTCATTATATAGATTCCAAAAGAGTGCTTTAATTGAAAGGAGCTGAAAACACACAATGGGATGTAAACCTAAATACCTATCATTATCATATTTCCCATCCTTGCATACCACCTACATTATAAAAATAAGCACAGCAGGACATATGACCGCGTGGCCTAATGGATAAGGCGTCTGACTTCGTATCAGAAGATTGAGGGTTCGAGTCCCTTCGTGGTCGGTTTTTGCCAATGGTCACACAACTCAGATTTCCATTCAGAATGGAAGCAGGCTCTTCCAATACTCTTATAGCCATCATGTTCTTATTCCTAATTATTCATGAAGTGGAGTACATACTGCACAGTCATTTAGATTGCATCTTCAGCCTAAAATCTTGTTCATGTTAGTGGCATTAAGAAGTGCTTTTATGTACACGCACAGAATATGTAATAGGGTTGCAGAATTCTGACTTGACAGAATGGGTTTTTAGCTTAAGGGTGTGTAGATGAAATGCAAGGTGTGTAAGTATGTGTTCATGGAGTGCTTTAAGTGTAAAATCTGTATGATTTGTGCAGTTAAAGTGCTAATTTTGCCTACGAGAAAGAGAAGTACTACAGAAGAATTATAAAGGATTGGCACATTGGCTGCCTTTGCTGATGACACAGTTGGCTAATTTGTGAAGCATTGGTCTATTAAGTTGCAGAGTATGGTTGAACTTGGTTAGGAGACTTGGTGCCTGTTTCTGTGTCCTGCTGAAGACAAGGACGGCTAGATACCACTGTCAAAGCCCAGTCTATTGAGAAAAGCATCCAGGAAAGAAGAAGTGTTGAGTCGAGAGTGGTTCTCCTCCAATTTCTCTCCACTTGCTCGAAATGCAGAGAGTCCATTATAGCACAGAACAGAGTGTTAAAGTCGGGGATGGAAGAGGATGAAAATGGGAAGTTTACTTATGGAGAGAACTGAGAAATGTCCTGTGTGCAGACACCAGTGTTTGACGATTGAATACATTTAAATAATGCCTCTAGACTGCAAGTGCTTATATGTGCCTCAGTGGCCTAATGGATAAGGCACTGGCCTCCTAAGCCAGGGATTGTGGGTTCGAGTCCCATCTGAGTGAAAACCAATATCCACTCTTACTTTTCCAGAAAAATTGATATATTTATTACATGCTTCCGCTCAGAAGCTTATGTGGTATTAGGAACTTTGAAATGGTACCATTTTACTTCTTTACTCTTCAGAGTCATGTTGGTGTTCTGAAACTACAAAGTAGATTTTTAAACACCTATCTTTGTCAGATGCAACTTTGACCCGGCAGAAGATATTCCTTTGGAAAAAATGATTTGAATTGGATTGGTGTAACTGTTGTTTCTAGAGGTGGTGACAGGCTTTCAGCTACTTGAATAGGGCAAGTCAGGATTCATGAAACGTATACAACCTTTGAGCGTGTGTAAATTGGCATATCCAGAAAGGAGCAGTTTTTACTACTGTCAAAACAGTTTCTCTCCACCTCTAGAAATATCCAGAGCTATGTAAAGCGTACAACTGAGCTTTATTCTCATGAAGAAAGAGGTTTAAATGCAAAAAAGAAAACAAAAGCTTATCGTACTGGTGACATTTTCATTATATAGATTCCAAAAGAGTGCTTTAATTGAAAGGAGCTGAAAACACACAATGGGATGTAAACCTAAATAACTATCAATATCATATTTCCCATCCTTTCATACCACTACATTATAAAAATAAGTACAGCGGGACATATGACCGCGTGGCCTAATGGATAAGGCGTCTGACTTCGGATCAGAAGATTGATGGTTCGAGTCCCTTCGTGGTCGGTTTTTGCCAATGGTCACACAACTCAGATTTCCATTCAGAATGGAAGCAGGCCCTTCCAATACTCTTATAGCCATCATGTTCTCATTCCTAATTATCAATGAAGTGGAGTACATACTGCACAGTCATTTAGATTGCATCTCCAGCCTAAAATCTTGTTCATGTTAGTGGCATTAAGAAGTGCTTCTATGTACACACATGGAATATGTAATAGGGTTGCAGAATTTTGACTTGACAGAATGGGTTTTTAGCTTAAGGGTGTGTAGATGAAATGCAAGGTGTGTAAGTATGTGTTCATGGAGTGCTTCAAGTGTAAAATCTGTATGATTTGTGCAGTTAAAGTTCTAATTTTGCCTACGAGAAAGAGAAGTACTACAGAAGAATTATAAAGGATTGGCACATTGGCTGCCTTTGCTGATGACACAGTTGGCTAATTTGTGAAGCATTGGTCTATTAAGTTGCAGAGTGTGGTTGAACTTGGTTAGGAGAATTGGTGCCTGTTTCTGTGTCCTGCTGAAGACAAGGACGGCTTGATACCATTGTCAAAGCCCAGTTTATTGAGAAACGCATCCAGGAAAGAAGAAGTGTTGAGTCGAGAGTGGTTCTCCTCCAATTTCTCTCCACTTGCTCGAAATGCAGAGAGTCCATTATAGCACAGAACAGAGTGTTAAAGTTGGGGATGGAAGAGGATGAAAATGGGAAGTTTACTGATGGAGAGAACTGAGAAATGTCCCGTGTGCAGACACCAGTGTTTGACGATTGAATGCATTTAAATAATGCCTCTAGACTGCAAGTGTTTATTTGTGCCTCAGTGGCCTAATGGATAAGGCACTGGCCTCCTAAGCCAGGGATTGTGGGTTCGAGTCCCATCTGAGGTGAAAACCAATATCCACTCTTACTTTTCCAGAAAAATTGATATATTTATTACATGCTTCCGCTCAGAAGCTTATGTGGTATTAGGAACTTTGAAATGGTACCATTTTACTTCTGTACTCTTCAGAGTCATGTTGGTGTTCTGAAACTACAAAGTAGATTTTTAAACACCTATCTTTGTCAGATGAAACTTTGACCCGGCAGAAGATATTCCTTTGGAAAAAATGATTTGAATTGGATTGGTGTAACTGTTGTTTCTAGAGGTGGTGACAGGCTTTCAGCTACTTGAATAGGGCAAGTCAGGATTCATGAAACGTATACAACCTTTGAGCGTGTGTAAATTGGCATATCCAGAAAGGAGCAGTTTTTACTACTGTCAAAACAGTTTCTCTCCACCTCTAGAAATATCCAGAGCTATGTAAAGCATACAACTGAGCTTTATTCTCATGAAGAAAGAGGTTTAAATGCAAAAAAGAAAATAAAACTTTATCGTACTGGAGACATTTTCATTATATAGATTCCAAAAGAGTGCTTTAATTGAAAGGAGCTGAAAACACACAATGGGATGTAAACCTAAATACCTATCAATATCATATTTCCCATCCTTGCATACCACCTACATTATAAAAATAAGCACAGCAGGACATATGACCGCGTGGCCTAATGGATAAGGCGTCTGACTTCGTATCAGAAGATTGAGGGTTCGATTCCCTTCGTGGTCGGTTTTTGCCAATGGTCACACAACTCAGATTTCCATTCAGAATGGAAGCAGGCTCTTCCAATACTCTTATAGCCATCATGTTCTTATTCCTAATTATTCATGAAGTGGAGTACATACTGCACAGTCATTTAGATTGCATCTTCAGCCTAAAATCTTGTTCATGTTAGTGGTATTAAGAAGTGCTTCTATGTACACGCACAGAATATGTAATAGGGTTGCAGAATTTTGACTTGACAGAATGGGTTTTTAGCTTAAGGGTGTGTAGATGAAATGCAAGGTGTGTAAGTATGTGTTCATGGAGTGCTTTAAGTGTAAAATCTGTATGATTTGTGCACTTAAAGTGCTAATTTTGCCTACGAGAAAGAGAAGTACTACAGAAGAATTATAAAGGATTGGCACATTGGCTGCCTTTGCTGATGACACAGTTGGCTAATTTGTGAAGCATTGGTCTATTAAATTGCAGAGTATGGTTGAACTTGGTTAGGAGACTTGGTGCCTGTTTCTGTGTCCTGCTGAAGACAAGGACGGCTAGATACCACTGTCAAAGCCCAGTCTATTGAGAAAAGCATCCAGGAAAGAAGAAGTGTTGAGTCGAGAGTGGTTCTCCTCCAATTTCTCTCCACTTGCTCGAAATGCAGAGAGTCCATTATAGCACAGAACAGAGTGTTAAAGTCGGGGATGGAAGAGGATGAAAATGGGAAGTTTACTTATGGAGAGAACTGAGAAATGTCCTGTGTGCAGACACCAGTGTTTGACGATTGAATACATTTAAATAATGCCTCTAGACTGCAAGTGCTTATATGTGCCTCAGTAGCATAATGGATAAGGCAATAGGCCTCCTAAGCCAGGGATTGTGGGTTCGAGTCCCATCTGAGTGAAAACCAATATCCACTCTTACTTTTCCAGAAAAATTGATATATTTATTACATGCTTCCGCTCAGAAGCTTATGTGGTATAAGGAACTTTGAAATGGTACCATTTTACTTCTTTACTCTTCAGAGTCATGTTGGTGTTCTGAAACTACAAAGTAGATTTTTAAACACCTATCTTTGTCAGATGCAACTTTGACCCGGCAGAAGATATTCCTTTGGAAAAAATGATTTGAATTGGATTGGTGTAACTGTTGTTTCTAGAGGTGGTGACAGGCTTTCAGCTACTTGAATAGGGCAAGTCAGGATTCATGAAACGTATACAACCTTTGAGCGTGTGTAAATTGGCATATCCAGAAAGGAGCAGTTTTTACTACTGTCAAAACAGTTTCTCTCCACCTCTAGAAATATCCAGAGCTATGTAAAGCGTACAACTGAGCTTTATTCTCATGAAGAAAGAGGTTTAAATGCAAAAAAGAAAACAAAAGCTTATCGTACTGGTGACATTTTCATTATATAGATTCCAAAAGAGTGCTTTAATTGAAAGGAGCTGAAAACACACAATGGGATGTAAACCTAAATAACTATCAATATCATATTTCCCATCCTTTCATACCACTACATTATAAAAATAAGTACAACAGGACATATGACCGCGTGGCCTAATGGATAAGGCGTCTGACTTCGGATCAGAAGATTGATGGTTCGAGTCCCTTCGTGGTCGGTTTTTGCCAATGGTCACACAACTCAGATTTCCATTCAGAATGGAAGCAGGCCCTTCCAATACTCTTATAGCCATCATGTTCTCATTCCTAATTATCCATGAAGTGGAGTACATACTGCACAGTCATTTAGATTGCATCTCCAGCCTAAAATCTTGTTCATGTTAGTGGCATTAAGAAGTGCTTCTATGTACACACATGGAATATGTAATAGGGTTGCAGAATTTTGACTTGACAGAATGGGTTTTTAGCTTAAGGGTGTGTAGATGAAATGCAAGGTGTGTAAGTATGTGTTCATGGAGTGCTTCAAGTGTAAAATCTGTATGATTTGTGCAGTTAAAGTTCTAATTTTGCCTACGAGAAAGAGAAGTACTACAGAAGAATTATAAAGGATTGGCACATTGGCTGCCTTTGCTGATGACACAGTTGGCTAATTTGTGAAGCATTGGTCTATTAAGTTGCAGAGTGTGGTTGAACTTGGTTAGGAGAATTGGTGCCTGTTTCTGTGTCCTGCTGAAGACAAGGACGGCTTGATACCATTGTCAAAGCCCAGTTTATTGAGAAACGCATCCAGGAAAGAAGAAGTGTTGAGTCCAGAGTGGTTCTCCTCCAATTTCTCTCCACTTGCTCGAAATGCAGAGAGTCCATTATAGCACAGAACAGAGTGTTAAAGTTGGGGATGGAAGAGGATGAAAATGGGAAGTTTACTGATGGAGAGAACTGAGAAATGTCCCGTGTGCAGACACCAGTGTTTGACGATTGAATGCATTTAAATAATGCCTCTAGACTGCAAGTGTTTATTTGTGCCTCAGTGGCCTAATGGATAAGGCACTGGCCTCCTAAGCCAGGGATTGTGGGTTCGAGTCCCATCTGAGGTGAAAACCAATATCCACTCTTACTTTTCCAGAAAAATTGATATATTTATTACATGCTTCCGCTCAGAAGCTTATGTGGTATTAGGAACTTTGAAATGGTACCATTTTACTTCTGTACTCTTCAGAGTCATGTTGGTGTTCTGAAACTACAAAGTAGATTTTTAAACACCTATCTTTGTCAGATGAAACTTTGACCCGGCAGAAGATATTCCTTTGGAAAAAATGATTTGAATTGGATTGGTGTAACTGTTGTTTCTAGAGGTGGTGACAGGCTTTCAGCTACTTGAATAGGGCAAGTCAGGATTCATGAAACGTATACAACCTTTGAGCGTGTGTAAATTGGCATATCCAGAAAGGAGCAGTTTTTACTACTGTCAAAACAGTTTCTCTCCACCTCTAGAAATATCCAGAGCTATGTAAAGCATACAACTGAGCTTTATTCTCATGAAGAAAGAGGTTTAAATGCAAAAAAGAAAATAAAACTTTATCGTACTGGAGACATTTTCATTATATAGATTCCAAAAGAGTGCTTTAATTGAAAGGAGCTGAAAACACACAATGGGATGTAAACCTAAATACCTATCAATATCATATTTCCCATCCTTGCATACCACCTACATTATAAAAATAAGCACAGCAGGACATATGACCGCGTGGCCTAATGGATAAGGCGTCTGACTTCGTATCAGAAGATTGAGGGTTCGAGTGCTGCTATCTTGCTGGAGATCGCACTGCTGGATTCAACCTCACGGTATCGCCTGCATTATTTATTTCAGTGGCATTAGACTAAACAGCGCCGTGTTTAAAATCGGCTCGCCTGCTTTTCTCAAAGTTGCGCAGTGTTTTTGTTTAATCTCATTGCCCTCAGCGCTTGTGACTGTAGCGCCGCCCGCCCTGCACTGCATTTCACTGTATTGGCCCACCTGGCAGCAACGTGCATTATTGGATTTATTTTCTTCGCTCCTACTGCCCCTGCCTCGCCTCCCCTCTGACCTCCATCTTGCTTGCTGTTGTTGTTTTCCCTGCCCCTCCTCCCCGCTACCGCCTCCCAGCTGCTGACCCTCCCACCCACGTTCTCAGAGCCTACCTCGTCCTCTCAGCCCCTGTGACCGCCCGGACTCGCTCCTGACCGGTTGCTCCTTCCTTGCTCCTCTCCCTGTATTGCTGCTATCTTGCTGGAGATCGCACTGCTGGATTCAACCTCACGGTATCGCCTGCATTATTTATTTCAGTGGCATTAGACTAAACAGCGCCGTGTTTAAAATCGGCTCGCCTGCTTTTCTCAAAGTTGCGCAGTGTTTTTGTTTAATCTCATTGCCCTCAGCGCTTGTGACTGTAGCGCCGCCCGCCCTGCACTGCATTTCACTGTATTGGCCCACCTGGCAGCAACGTGCATTATTGGATTTATTTTCTTCGCTCCTACTGCCCCTGCCTCGCCTCCCCTCTGACCTCCATCTTGCTTGCTGTTGTTGTTTTCCCTGCCCCTCCTCCCCGCTACCGCCTCCCAGCTGCTGACCCTCCCACCCACGTTCTCAGAGCCTACCTCGTCCTCTCAGCCCCTGTGACCGCCCGGACTCGCTCCTGACCGGTTGCTCCTTCCTTGCTCCTCTCCCTGTATTGCTGCTATCTTGCTGGAGATCGCACTGCTGGATTCAACCTCACGGTATCGCCTGCATTATTTATTTCAGTGGCATTAGACTAAACAGCGCCGTGTTTAAAATCGGCTCGCCTGCTTTTCTCAAAGTTGCGCAGTGTTTTTGTTTAATCTCATTGCCCTCAGCGCTTGTGACTGTAGCGCCGCCCGCCCTGCACTGCATTTCACTGTATTGGCCCACCTGGCAGCAACGTGCATTATTGGATTTATTTTCTTCGCTCCTACTGCCCCTGCCTCGCCTCCCCTCTGACCTCCATCTTGCTTGCTGTTGTTGTTTTCCCTGCCCCTCCTCCCCGCTACCGCCTCCCAGCTGCTGACCCTCCCACCCACGTTCTCAGAGCCTACCTCGTCCTCTCAGCCCCTGTGACCGCCCGGACTCGCTCCTGACCGGTTGCTCCTTCCTTGCTCCTCTCCCTGTATTGCTGCTATCTTGCTGGAGATCACACTGCTGGATTCAACCTCACGGTATCGCCTGCATTATTTATTTCAGTGGCATTAGACTAAACAGCGCCGTGTTTAAAATCGGCTCGCCTGCTTTTCTCAAAGTTGCGCAGTGTTTTTGTTTAATCTCATTGCCCTCAGCGCTTGTGACTGTAGCGCCGCCCGCCCTGCACTGCATTTCACTGTATTGGCCCACCTGGCAGCAACGTGCATTATTGGATTTATTTTCTTCGCTCCTACTGCCCCTGCCTCGCCTCCCCTCTGACCTCCATCTTGCTTGCTGTTGTTGTTTTCCCTGCCCCTCCTCCCCGCTACCGCCTCCCAGCTGCTGACCCTCCCACCCACGTTCTCAGAGCCTACCTCGTCCTCTCAGCCCCTGTGACCGCCCGGACTCGCTCCTGACCGGTTGCTCCTTCCTTGCTCCTCTCCCTGTATTGCTGCTATCTTGCTGGAGATCGCACTGCTGGATTCAACCTCACGGTATCGCCTGCATTATTTATTTCAGTGGCATTAGACTAAACAGCGCCGTGTTTAAAATCGGCTCGCCTGCTTTTCTCAAAGTTGCGCAGTGTTTTTGTTTAATCTCATTGCCCTCAGCGCTTGTGACTGTAGCGCCGCCCGCCCTGCACTGCATTTCACTGTATTGGCCCACCTGGCAGCAACGTGCATTATTGGATTTATTTTCTTCGCTCCTACTGCCCCTGCCTCGCCTCCCCTCTGACCTCCATCTTGCTTGCTGTTGTTGTTTTCCCTGCCCCTCCTCCCCGCTACCGCCTCCCAGCTGCTGACCCTCCCACCCACGTTCTCAGAGCCTACCTCGTCCTCCCAGCCCCTGTGACCGCCCGGACTCGCTCCTGACCGGTTGCTCCTTCCTTGCTCCTCTCCCTGTATTGCTGCTATCTTGCTGGAGATCGCACTGCTGGATTCAACCTCACGGTATCGCCTGCATTATTTATTTCAGTGGCATTAGACTAAACAGCGCCGTGTTTAAAATCGGCTCGCCTGCTTTTCTCAAAGTTGCGCAGTGTTTTTGTTTAATCTCATTGCCCTCAGCGCTTGTGACTGTAGCGCCGCCCGCCCTGCACTGCATTTCACTGTATTGGCCCACCTGGCAGCAACGTGCATTATTGGATTTATTTTCTTCGCTCCTACTGCCCCTGCCTCGCCTCCCCTCTGACCTCCATCTTGCTTGCTGTTGTTGTTTTCCCTGCCCCTCCTCCCCGCTACCGCCTCCCAGCTGCTGACCCTCCCACGCTCCGCCCCCTCCACCCTCCATTTATGGCCAATGCCTCCACGCGCAGCGTCCACGCGCTTCGGACACGCCGAAGGTGCGCCAAAGGTAAGCCCGTCTACGCCCGTCCGCGCCTGGACCGCGCCCAGCGCCAGACCCCCTGCCCCTCGCGCTCCACAGCCCTCCCGCATTACCTATGATGCCGCCACCCTCCTAGCCCTTGACCCCGGTCGCGCCCCCAACTGCGTCCAAGCCGCTCCTGGACGCACCCATGGACCGTTCTCCTGCTTCTCCTGCAAATTTAGCGGCACCGACAACTTCTCCGCTACGACCACACCACAGATTCCCGACCCCAACCACCTAGAATGCATCCTTCTCAACACCCGATCAGTCCACAGGCACGCCATTGACCTTTGGAACCTACTTGACACCATCTCTCCTGACGTCGCCTTCCTAACGGAAACATGGATGAACGCTTCCTCCGCCCCTGACATCGCCATCGCTATCCCTGATGACTATAAGATCACACGCAAGGACCGCACCGACCATACAGGAGGTGGAATCGCTATCGTCCATAAGAAAACAATCCGCATCTCAACCAGCTCTGACGTCAACCTCGCCAACTCTGAACACCTTCACTTCCAGATCCACATCGACCCCAAGACCACACTCAGAGGCACCCTCCTCTACAGACCACCTGGACCCCGCGCAAAATTCAGTGAAGACATCACGGACTTCATCACTCCACACGCGCTCCCCTCCAAAGACTACATCCTTCTGGGAGACCTCAACTTCCACCTTGAAAAGATCAACGACCGCAACACCGCCACCCTCTTGGACAACCTCGCCAACCTCGGACTTAAACAACTGGTCACTTCCCCCACCCACATCGCAGGTCACACTCTCGACCCCATCTTCACCTCCAGCAACCATGTCTCCTTCAGCCACACTACGGATCTCCTCTGGACTGACCACAGCTGTGTTCACTTCATCTACAACAAGCCGAAACCCATCAACCGCCCCCAACCAACTCTGCAAAGAAACTGGAACAAAATCACCACAGAGCAGATCTCCACATCACTCCTTCAATCCTCCCCAGCCCTCTCTTCTAACGCCAACGAAGCCGCCTCCAACCTCACCGTTTGGTTATCCAACACCGCCGACACCTTAGCACCACTGAAAAAACGTCAACACAAACTTGGCTTCAAGAAGGCCTCATGGTTCAACGACGACCTCAAGAAATCCAAGAAACTGTGCCGCTCCCTTGAAAAGGCCTGGAAAAAAGACCCATCCACCAGCAACAAGGACGCCTTCAAAAGCGCCATCCGTACTCACCACCAACTGATCCGAAAAGCCAAGAAAACAGCATTCAAAGATCGACTTGACAACAACGCCCATAACAGCAAGGAACTTTTCAACATCGTCAAGGAATTTTCCAACCCCTCGGCCAACTCCAACGACATCACCCCCTCTCAAACCCTCTGCGATTCCCTAGCCTCTTTTTTCCACAACAAGATTGCTGACATCCACAACAGCTTTGACAACCAACCCGGAAGGCAACCCACCCTACCATCAGCTGACCATTCTCGACCCGTTAACACCCTTAACGCCTGGAACCCAATCTCCACTGAGGACACCATCCGCCTGATGAATTCCATCCACTCTGGATCCCCCACAGACCCATGCCCCCACCACATCTTCAACAAAGCAGACTCCGTCATAGCTCCGCACCTCCGAGACGTCATCAACTGCTCCTTCAACTCCGCTACCTTCCCAGAAGACTGGAAACACGCTGAACTCACCGCCCTTCTGAAAAAACCAACAGCAGACCCCACAGAACTCAAAAACTACCGCCCCATCTCGCTTCTTCCATTCCCGGCCAAAGTCATCGAGAAAGCTGTCAACAACCAGCTCTCCACCTTCCTCGAAGCCAACAAATCACTCGACCCCTCACAATCTGGCTTCCGAGCCAAACACAGCACTGAGACCGCCCTCATCGCAGCAACAGACGACATTCGAACTCTACTGGACAATGGAGACACAGTCGCCCTCATCCTCCTCGACCTCTCTGCAGCCTTCGACACAGTCTGCCACAGCACCCTCTTACAACGCCTCAGAAACATCGGAATCCAAGGAAAGGCACTGGAATGGATCACCTCGTTCCTCACCGGAAGAACCCAGAGAGTCCGCCTCCCACCATTCAAGTCCGAGGCCTCTGAAATCATCTGCGGCGTACCACAAGGATCCTCACTCAGTCCCACCCTCTTCAACGTATACATGAGCCCCCTCGCGGCCATCGCTCGCCAACACAACCTCAACATCATCTCTTACGCGGATGACACTCAACTGATCCTATCTCTCACCAAGGACCCCAGCACCGCCAAAACTAACCTACACGAAGGAATGAAAGAAGTCGCCGAATGGATGAAACAAAGCCGTCTGAAACTGAACTCAGACAAAACAGAAGTCCTCATCTTAGGTAAATCCCCCTCTGCATGGGACGACTCCTGGTGGCCGGAAGCCCTCGGAAATGCACCCATCCCGACAGACCACGCACGGAACCTTGGCGTCATCCTGGATTCTTCACTCTCAATGAACAGACAAGTCAGCGCCGTATCCTCTTCCTGCTTTAACATTGTTCGCATGCTCAGAAAAACATTTCGCTGGATCCCCTCCGAAACAAGGAAAACAGTCACCCACGCTCTAGTCACGAGCCGACTGGACTACGGAAACACCCTCTACGCAGGTACCACCGCTAAACTCCAGAAGAAACTACAACGAATCCAAAACGCTTCAGCCAGGCTCATATTAGACATCCCACGCAACGAACACATCTCTGGTCACCTTAAAGACCTCCACTGGCTACCCGTCAATAAGAGGATTACTTTCCGACTGCTTACCCACGCACACAAATCACTCTACGACATCGGACCAGATTGCCTCAACTTTCGACTGTCCTTCTACACCCCCTCCCGCCAACTGCGCTCTTCCAGCCAAGCCTTCGCCAATGTACCTCGCATCAACAAAACCACCATGGGAGGCAGATCCTTCTCATACCTGGCTGCCAAAACATGGAACTCACTCCCCGCTTACCTTCGCCTCACCCAGAATCACCTAGCGTTCAGAAAGCAGCTCAAAACGTGGATATTTGACAAATAATCCACCCCCCCTTCCTAAGCGCCTTGAAACCCTCTGGGTATGTAGTGTGCTATATAAGTGTTATGACTTGACTTGACTAGATTTCCATTCAGAATGGAAGCAGGCTCTTCCAATACTCTTATAGCCATCATGTTCTTATTCCTAATTATTCATGAAGTGGAGTACATACTGCACAGTCATTAAGATTGCATCTTCAGCCTAAAATCTTGTTCATGTTAGTGGCATTAAGAAGTGCTTCTATGTACACGCACAGAATATGTAATAGGGTTGCAGAATTTTGACTTGACAGAATGGGTTTTTAGCTTAAGGGTGTGTAGATGAAATGCAAGGTGTGTAAGTATGTGTTCATGGAGTGCTTTAAGTGTAAAATCTGTATGATTTGTGCAGTTAAAGTGCTAATTTTGCCTACGAGAAAGAGAAGTACTACAGAAGAATTATAAAGGATTGGCACATTGGCTGCCTTTGCTGATGACACAGTTGGCTAATTTGTGAAGCATTGGTCTATTAAGTTGCAGAGTATGGTTGAACTTGGTTAGGAGACTTGGTGCCTGTTTCTGTGTCCTGCTGAAGACAAGGACGGCTAGATACCACTGTCAAAGCCCAGTTTATTGAGAAAAGCATCCAGGAAAGAAGAAGTGTTGAGTCGAGAGTAGTTCTCCTCCAATTTCTCTCCACTTGCTCGAAATGCAGAGAGTCCATTATAGCACAGAACAGAGTGTTAAAGTCGGGGATGGAAGAGGATGAAAATGGGAAGTTTACTTATGGAGATAACTGAGAAATGTCCTGTGTGCAGACACCAGTGTTTGACGATTGAATACATTTAAATAATGCCTCTAGACTGCAAGTGCTTATATGTGCCTCAGTGGCCTAATGGATAAGGCACTGGCCTCCTAAGCCAGGGATTGTGGGTTCGAGTCCCATCTGATTGAAAACCAATATCCACTCTTACTTTTCCAGAAAAATTGATATATTTATTACATGCTTCCGCTCAGAAGCTTATGTGGTATTAGGAACTTTGAAATGGTACCATTTTACTTCTGTACTCTTCAGAGTCATGTTGGTGTTCTGAAACTACAAAGTAGATTTTTGAACACCTATCTTTGTCAGATGCAACTTTGACCCGGCAGAAGATATTCCTTTGGAAAAAATGATTTGAATTGGATTGGTGTAACTGTTGTTTCTAGAGGTGGTGACAGGCTTTCAGCTACTTGAATAGGGCAAGTCAGGATTCATGAAACGTATACAACCTTTGAGCGTGTGTAAATTGGCATATCCAGAAAGGAGCAGTTTTTACTACTGTCAAAACAGTTTCTCTCCACCTCTAGAAATATCCAGAGCTATGTAAAGCGTACAACTGAGCTTTATTCTCATGAAGAAAGAGGTTTAAATTCAAAAAAGAAAACAAAAGCTTATCGTACTGGTGACATTTTCATTATATAGATTCCAAAAGAGTGCTTTAATTGAAAGGAGCTGAAAACACACAATGGGATGTAAACCTAAATAACTATCAATATCATATTTCCCATCCTTTCATACCACTACATTATAAAAATAAGTACAGCAGGACATATGACCGCGTGGACTAATGGATAAGGCGTCTGACTTCGGATCAGAAGATTGATGGTTCGAGTCCCTTCGTGGTCGGTTTTTGCCAATGGTCACACAACTCAGATTTTCATTCAGAATGGAAGCAGGCCCTTCCAATACTCTTATAGCCATCATGTTCTCATTCCTAATTATTCATGAAGTGGAGTACATACTGCACAGTCATTTAGATTGCATCTCCAGCCTAAAATCTTGTTCATGTTAGTGGCATTAAGAAGTGCTTCTATGTACACACATGGAATATGTAATAGGGTTGCAGAATTTTGACTTGACAGAATGGGTTTTTAGCTTAAGGGTGTGTAGATGAAATGCAAGGTGTGTAAGTATGTGTTCATGGAGTGCTTCAAGTGTAAAATCTCTATGATTTGTGCAGTTAAAGTGCTAATTTTGCCTACGAGAAAGAGAAGTACTACAGAAGAATTATAAAGGATTGGCACATTGGCTGCCTTTGCTGATGACACAGTTGGCTAATTTGTGAAGCATTGGTCTATTAAGTTGCAGAGTGTGGTTGAACTTGGTTAGGAGAATTGGTGCCTGTTTCTGTGTCCTGCTGAAGACAAGGACTGCTTGATACCATTGTCAAAGCCCAGTTTATTGAGAAACGCATCCAGGAAAGAAGAAGTGTTGAGTCGAGAGTGGTTCTCCTCCAATTTCTCTCCACTTGCTCGAAATGCAGAGAGTCCATTATAGCACAGAACAGAGTGTTAAAGTTGGGGATGGAAGAGGATGAAAATGGGAAGTTTACTTATGGAGAGAACTGAGAAATGTCCCGTGTGCAGACACCAGTGTTTGACGATTGAATGCATTTAAATAATGCCTCTAGACTGCAAGTGTTTAATTGTGCCTCAGTGGCCTAATGGATAAGGCACTGGCCTCCTAAGCCAGGGATTGTGGGTTCTAGTCCCATCTGAGGTGAAAACCAATATCCACTCTTACTTTTCCAGAAAAATTGATATATTTATTACATGCTTCCGCTCAGAAGCTTATGTGGTATTAGGAACTTTGAAATGGTACCATTTTACTTCGGTACTCTTCAGAGTCATGTTGGTGTTCTGAAACTACAAAGTAGATTTTTAAACACCTATCTTTGTCAGATGCAACTTTGACCCGGCAGAAGATATTCCTTTGGAAAAAATTATTTGAATTGGATTGGTGTAACTGTTGTTTCTAGAGGTGGTGACAGGCTTTCAGCTACTTGAATAGGGCAAGTCAGGATTCATGAAACGTATACAACCTTTGAGCGTGTGTAAATTGGAATATCCAGAAAGGAGCAGTTTTTACTACTGTCAAAACAGTTTCTCTCCACCTCTAGAAATATCCAGAGCTATGTAAAGCATACAACTGAGCTTTATTCTCATGAAGAAAGAGGTTTAAATGCAAAAAAGAAAACAAAAGCTTATCGTACTGGTGACATTTTCATTATATAGATTCCAAAAGAGTGCTTTAATTGAAAGGAGCTGAAAACACACTGTGAGAAGTTGGCCTGGTATATAATGCTCACTAGTTCTAGTGATCACTTTGTACCATGCCAAGCAACCCTTATGATGATGGTTGTAATTCAACCTTGTAGACCAGTTATCCTAGTGGTAACGTGGACAAAGCAGTCTTAGGCTAAACTCTGAAAGGCATGTGAAGCCAGCTGTTATACCATACACAACCCCCTTGAATACCAAATGAAAGGGACACCACACAGATATATATTGAAAATATATATTGATTTATTAACTATTAAATCCCCTGGACTCTTTATGAGCACAGAAGCACAAGCGTAAAATCACAAGACAGTTTAAAATACACAAAAGTTGCACAATATGGATGAGCCCTAGGGGCCACCTAAACCATATACTAAGAAAGTGGTATAAGAGATACCTAAAGGAAAGTGAAGAGGCCTAGGGCCTTGGGAATCGCTGGAGCTATTCGAGACTGGAGTTAACTAAGTCGGGAAAGGCCCACGGGACTCGGGTGCAATGTTCAAAGTGCACGCACTTCTCAATACAAAGTCTATGGTGCGTAAAAAGCACCAAGTTAGAAAGTTAGGAACCTTCCGAGTGACCTACGGAGCTGAAACTTAAAACACAGGCCCTTGGGATGTGTACCAGTGCAGGAGCACCGGCGGAGCTGAGTTACCTCACCCACAGGAAGCGGGTGCACAGGGTCGAAGATGTGTCGGGTTTCGTCACGCTGGTCGATGGTGCTTGGAGCTGAAGATGCTGCAGGCGGCTCGATGAGAAGAGTTCCGGTGGATCCAAGGGTGGATCTGAAGAGTTGAAGACCTGAAAGCAGAGGGGACAGTGTTCAAAGTCACTAGCCAGTGACTACCGTGGAACCAGAGTGGAACCAGGCGATGTCGGGTGCAAACAGGCGTTGTCACGTAGCTTCTTTCTGCAGCCACGTGGATACCCGGGGTCGAGGACGTCCAGGAGTCGGTCACGAGCTGTCCCACGTAGGCTTCTCGCTGTTGGCGGTGTCGGCGACCTGATCGGAGCAAACAGGCCTTGGCAAATGCAAGCCACGCAGAGGTTGAAAGATGCTGTTCACTCGGACCAGCAAGGTCAGAGCGGGTGCTCCTTTTCACAGGAGCTTGGGTAGGTCTGGAGCAACCAGACCTGCTGTTTAAATCTTCGGGTTCGTCGCCAAGATGGCCGCTGGCCGCGTGGCTAGTGGCCGGGATGGCGCGTCGAGTGGCACAATGCAAAAGGGCCCCACGCAGATCGTGGAGATGCTGGAGGGCCGATCTTCGGTTCAAGGGCTGCTCGGTGGTGGGGGTTCTCAATCCCCAAAGCACAACGTCGAGGATGCCTCAGAAGCTGCGCAGTCAGCTTTTCGGGTGTCTTTCAAGAGGTCCGGTCCCACGTCACTCGGTGCCTCCACGGGTCCCTTCTTTGCAGGGACTGTGGATCGGGCTCTGAGAGGTCTGGGAGTCTGGTTCTTGTCGGGCTCTGGGCTCGGTCTCCGGCGGGAGGCGGCGGCAAAGCAGACGTCGAGTTGCTGGTTGGTACCTGTGTTCACAGGGTGGTCACTCCTTGGCCACAAGGGAGATTCTCTTCAGTCTTCTGTGCAGCAGAATGTCGAAGTCCAGTCTTCTTCTTGTTTACAGTTGATTTCGGGATGATCTGCTGTGCAATGGCACTGCTCCCCCTCTTATTCTCAATCTAGGGGGTGGATCACCTACTAGGTCCCTCCTCTGGGAGGAACCAGGAAGGGGGGCGGTTACACCCCCTTTCCTTTGTCCAGCTCCGCGCCAGGACTGGGGCTAGAAGGCCCCAGAACCGGTTTGGGCTGGCCTATGCACGGGGACACCTTGTGTGCCCCGGGCATGTCTGATTCTATTCAGCCCTGTCCTACCCAATACACAAAATCCTGTCTGGGGTGGTGCTCGCACCTCCCAAGGCAGGAAACCCTTTGTCCAGGCCACCATCTGCCGAGTTTCGGTCAGCAGCAGGAGGCCAGACTTGTGTCTGTGGTGGCAGCGTCCATTTTGTGAAGCTGAGGCTCTGTTTAACTTTAACCGGGGTTAAGGCTACACACATGTCGTGTCCCTCTAGAAGGGTGGAATGCTATCCCCGTCGCCAGAATTGGCGAGGGGATAGTATTCCAATTCGTATGACACCTTACTCGACATGTTTTGATAAAGCCAAACCAAAGATAGCATTTAACCGCGAGGATTATAATGCACTTAAGAGTATATGGTATGGCAATATCCCGGAACAGCTTAGGGAGTTGTTCCCGACAGCTGCAGACAGGCTCAGCTCATGCTAGAGCACCATCTCACATATTTCCAAGCACTCTGCCTCCAGGATTGATGAGGCCTTCCATAGGAGTGGCTGATAGGAACATATGTGTCCAGTTTAGGGTTAGGCACAGACATACTGTACCTAAGTAAGAGGTGGTTACACCGACTTACCCCAGCTGAGTGATCAGCCAGTTGTGTCAAATATGGAGGCCAGGCCAGGGGTGGCATAATACATGCTGCAGCCCCTGGTAGGCCTTGGATACACCTATGCCCTGGGCACCTAGGGTGCACTTATACAGGGGCTCATAAGGTGAACCAGTTCCAATTCGTAATGCACCTAGAGTGCATTGGCAGTAATTTAGAGAGAGAACAGCAGGCTGTGGGTCTGATTAGCAGGCCCACAGCCACATTAAGTCAGAAACCAGTGAAGCAAAAAGCAAAAATTTGGGGTGACCATAGGATAGCAGACCCTACTCTCCTACATAACCCCCCCCCAAACGCAGGGACATTAGACTAACCTTGACCAGTTGTGTCTTCATGTTCTAAGTGGAAGTACCTGGAGAGACCATCTGCGTTGCCATGGTCAGTCCCTGGGCGGTGCTCCACTGTAAAGTCCATCCCCTGTAGGGAAATGGACCACCTGAGTAGTTTGGGGTTTTCACCCTTCATCTGATTTAACCATAGGAGGGGCTTATGGTCGGTCTGAATCTTGAAGTGAGTGCCAAATAAGTATGGTCTCAACTTCTTCAGGGCCCACACCACAGCAAAGGCCTCCCTCTCTATAGCTGACCAACGTTTCTCTCTGGGGGTCAGCCTTCTGCTAATGAAAGCAATGGGCTGGTCCTGGCCATCTACATTAAGCTGTGAAAGCACTGCTCCCACTCCCAACTCAGAAGCATCTGTTTGGACAATGAACTCTCTTGAGTAGTCAGGACTCTTCAGGATAGGTGCAGAGCACATGGCCTTCTTCAGGTCATCAAATGCCTTTTGACAGATTTCTGTCCACTGAACCTTTTTGGGCATCTTCTTGGATGTCAGATCATTAAGAGGAGTCACAATGGACCCATAGTTCTTAACAAACTTCCTGTAGTACCCAGTCAGGCCCAAGAAAGCTCTGACCTGAGTCTGGGTAGTTGGAGGGGACCAGTCCTTGATGGTCTGGATCTTACTCTCCAGTGGTTGAACTTGGCCTCCACCTACAAGGTGGCCCAGGTATACAACCTTGCTCTGCCCTATCTGGCACTTTGTTGCCTTGATAGTGAGGCCTGCCTTCTGCAGAGCCTCAAGCACTTCCTTCAGGTGGATCAGGTGATCCTCCCAGGTGGAGCTAAAGACAGCAATATCGTCCAGATAAGCTGCACAAAAGTCATCCAACCCAGTGAGGACTTGGTTCACCAACCTTTGGAAGGTGGCAGGTGCATTTTTCAAACCAAAGGGCATCACCACAAACTGATAATGCCCACTAGGGGTAGAAAATGCTGTCTTGGCTTTAGACTCCTCAGCTAACCTGATTTGCCAGTAGCCAGCTGTCAAGTCAAATGTGCTCAAATATTTGGCAGAAGCCAACTTGTCAATGAGCTCATCTGCCCTTGGAATAGGGTGTGCATCTGTCCTGGTGACAGCATTGAGTCCTCTGTAATCCACACAGAACCTCATCTCTCTCTTGCCATCTTTGGTGTGAGGTTTGGGGACCAGAACCACTGGGCTAGCCCAGGGGCTCTCTGAAGGCTCAATGACACCTAATTCCAGCATCTTTTGCACCTCAGTCTTTATACAGTCCCTGACGTGGTCAGGTTGCCTGTAAATTTTGCTCTTTACAGGAAGACTGTCACCAGTGTCCACCACATGTGTACACCAGTTAGTCTGACTGGGTGTCAAGGAGAACATATGCCTGTATGCCTGTAGAACTTGTCTGCAGTCATGTTGCTGATGTTCAGTGAGGCTGCCACCTAAGGCTACACCATCAACTGAGCCATCCTCAGGGTTCTGAGTGAGCAGGTCGGGGAGAGGGTCACTCTCTTCCTCCTGTCCCTCATCTGTAGCCATGAGCAAGCCCATGTCTGCCCTGCTGACATATGCCTTCAATCTGTTCACATGGAGCACCCTGTGGGGGCTCCTGGGAGTTCCTAGGTCCACCAAGTAGGTAACCTCTCCCTTCTTTTCCAGAATGGTATGGGGTCCAGACCATTTGTCTTGGAGTGCTGCTGGGGCCACTGGCTCCAACACCCATACCTTCTGTCCAGGCTGAAATTCAACAAGGACAGCCTTTTGGTCATGCCAAGCTTTTTGTAATTCTTGGCTAGCCTCAAGGTTTTTGGACGCCTTTTCCATGTACTCTGCCATCCTGGAGCGGAGACCAAGTACATAGTCCACTATGTCCTGTTTAGGCTTTTTGAGAGGTAACTCCCATCCTTCCTTCACAAGACACAGGGGTCCTCTTACAGGGTGCCCAAACAACAATTCAAAGGGGCTGAAGCCAACCCCCTTTTGAGGGACCTCTCTGTAAGCGAACAAAAGGCAGGGCAGAAGGATGTCCCATCTTCGCCTGAGCTTTTCAGGTAATCCTTTAATCATGCCCTTTAGGGTCTTGTTAAATCTCTCAACAAGCCCATTGCATTGTGGGTGATAAGGAGTGGTGAACTTGTAGTTTACACCACATTCCTTCCACATAGCTGTCAAATATCCAGACATGAAGTTGGTACCTCTATCTGATATTACCTCCTTAGGAAACCCCACTCTGGAGAAAACTCCAAGTAAGGCCCTGGCCACAACAGGAGCTGTTGTGGTCCTAAGGGGAATTGCCTCTGGGTACCTGGTGGCATGATCCACTACCACCAGTATGAATCTGTGCCCAGATGCTGTAGGGGGATCCATTGGACCAACAATATCAATCCCCACTCTCTCAAAGGGAACCCCCACCACAGGTAGTGGTATCAGGGGGGCCTTTGTTGTTCCACCTGCTTTACCACTGGCTTGGCAGGTTTCACAGGAGCGACAAAACTCCTTGGTGTCTTCAGACATGTGAGGCCAGTGAAAGTGAGGGACAAGCCTGTCCCAAGTCTTGTTCTGGCCTAGGTGTCCTGCTAAAGGAATATCATGGGCCAAGGTGAGTAGGAAGCCCCTAAATTGCAGAGGTATAACCAACCTCCTGGTAGCACCAGGCTTGGGGTCTCTAGCCTCTGAATAAAGGAGTCCATCGTCCCAATATACTTTATGGGCACCTTGAGCATTCCCAGCAGCCTCAGCAGCAGCCTGCTGTCTGAGGGGTTCAAGAGAAGGACAGGTTAACTGAGCCTGCCCCAAGTCTGCCCTAGAAGGTCCCCCTGTCCCCAGAAACTCAACCTGATCAGGTTCAAGTTCTTCAGGGACAGTTCCTTCAGGGGTCTCAAGATCAGTTTCCTGTGAAGCCTGATCCTCACTTGTAGGCAGTTGGGAAGGCACAGCCTTAACCCTCCTGTTCTTCTTCTTGGGAGGTACTTGGTCCATTGTTCCAGGATCCAAGACCTGAGGTTCAGAGAGGCACTTTTTGGCCTGTGACCTGGTCACAGCAAGGACATGTGATGATATCCCTAACATCTCTGCATGAGTCCTGTACTCAACTTCTGACCATAGAGAGTTCTCCAGGTCATTGCCCAACAAACATTCTACTGGGAGATCAGCACTAACCACAACTTTCTTTAGGCCAGTTACCCCTCCCCAGGAAAAGTTAACAAGTGCCACACTATGTGTAGTAGTGACATTGCTGGCATTGGTCACCAGGTAATCATCGCCTGGCATGTATTGTCCAGGGTCCACAAAGTTAGGTGTCACCATAGTGACACTGGCACATGTGTCCCTGTAAGCTTGAGCCACTTTGTTGTTAATCAAAGGCGTCTGTCTGTATTTGCCCAGATTACTGGGACTTATGTCAGGGACCAAATCTAGGTCCCCTTCACAAACCAGAACAGCCTGTGTAAGAGTTCTGACTAGGTCAGAATCTCCTCCAGTTCCCAAAGTGATTCCCACTAAACCCTTGGCTTGAGGACCAGCACTGCTAACTGTACTAGTGGGTGCAGGTGCCTTAGGGGCTGCAGTGCTGGGGGCTCCACCCTTTTTACACTCACTTGTCCAGTGAGAGGTGTTCTTACAAGTTTTACACCAGGGTTTCTTCTGACCTTCTTTCTTCTTCTTCTTGGAAGTTTGGGACCCACCCTCTGTCTCAGTTTGGGGCCCTGTTGAAGACTTCTGGTCTTTAGCTTTCTGCTCCCCACCCTTCTGGTCTGTTTTCTTCTGGTCACCACCCTGGTTCTGGTTCTGGTTCTTTTGCTTAACTCTGGTTCTTACCCATTTATCTGCCCTCTTTCCCAATTCTTGGGGAGAGGTCAAATCTGAGTCAACCAAATGTTGATGCAACTGCTGGTTCTGACAATTATTTAAAATTTGTTCTCTCATCAGCAAATTATACAATCCTTCATAGTCTGTAACCTTGCTTCCCAGCAACCATCCCTCCAGAGCCTTAGTGGCACACTCAACAAATTCAGACCAGTCCTGAGTCTGTGTCTTCTGGGTATCTCTGAACATTAACCTGTACTGTTCAGTGGTTAAGCCTAACCCATCAATCAGAGCACTCTTCAGGACCAGGTAGTTTCTAGAATCCCCATCACTAACTGTGAGGAGTCTGTCTCGGCCTCTACCTTCAAAGGAGAGCCACAAGATTGCTGCCCACTGCTCCTGAGGGATCTGCTGTACTCTGCAGGCTCTCTCCATTGCAGTAATCCATTTATGGATGTCATCCCCAGCTTTGTAGGGGGGCACAATCTTACTCAGGTTTCTATTATCAAAAGACCTGTCTTTATCCTTGTGGATATTGCTGCCACCAGTGGGTTCTATTATCCCACTCTCTCTAGGCTGTCTTGCTCTAGCAAGTTTCTCTTGGGCCAGGGCAATCTCTAACTCTTGTCTCTGAACTCTCAATTCAGCCTCTCTAATTTGAGATTCTCTCAATTTGGTCTCATGTTCCCTTCTCTGAGGGCTAGTCATCCTCCTTCTGGAGTGACCATGAGAACCTCTAGAAGCATAGGAGTTGTCAGAGTCACCTGAGTGAATCCTTCTCCTCCTAGGCTCCTGGTTAAGTCCACCTGGGGGTCTGAATGGGTTGTTACCTGATTCATTCCCAAGTTGACTTAAGTTAGCCTGGTTCAGTCTACTGACCAGCACCTGACTATTTCTGTCATCATCTGACTCACTGCTTTCCACCTCCTCCTCCTCTTCTTCTTCTTCCTCTACATCTATCTGAGGGGCTCCAGTGGTGGAGGCATCCTCATCTACCAGGATGATAGGGGCAGGGGTGTCTACAGTATCATCCTCTGAAGGATGGCCTCCTTCAGCATTCCCTGTGGGGTTTGCTTTAGAGGTCTTTAGAGCCTCAGACTGATCCAAGAGCTCTCTTAGGTGGTCTGTAGTAGGGGAAGGCCCTGTCTTCAGACCCCTTAAGACACAAAGCTGTCTTAATTCCTTAAAGGGAAAAATAGCAAACTGGGATGGTGCCCTTGGAGGGTCACTCTCAACAGGAGTAAGTCCACTGGACCCCTCTGTTCCAGACATTGCTCTAGTGTGGGTGGATGTGTTGCAATCTACCTACACTGGTGTTTACCTACTAAACCTATCTAGTAGTTGTAGCTAGGGTGTGCTACTCCCTTTGCTCTACAACAACTAAGTTCAGTAGAACTTAAGTATACTAGTCTTGTTTTATATGTACCTAGCAGGTACCTGTATGATCTTTCAAATGATAATCTCAAAGATTGTAATGGTAAAACAACAGCAAGCTCAGATCCCAATCCGCTGCTCACCAATGTGAGAAGTTGGCCTGGTATATAATGCTCACTAGTTCTAGTGATCACTTTGTACCATGCCAAGCAACCCTTATGATGATGGTTGTAATTCAACCTTGTAGACCAGTTATCCTAGTGGTAACGTGGACAAAGCAGTCTTAGGCTAAACTCTGAAAGGCATGTGAAGCCAGCTGTTATACCATACACAACCCCCTTGAATACCAAATGAAAGGGACACCACACAGATATATATTGAAAATATATATTGATTTATTAACTATTAAATCCCCTGGACTCTTTATGAGCACAGAAGCACAAGCGTAAAATCACAAGACAGTTTAAAATACACAAAAGTTGCACAATATGGATGAGCCCTAGGGGCCACCTAAACCATATACTAAGAAAGTGGTATAAGAGATACCTAAAGGAAAGTGAAGAGGCCTAGGGCCTTGGGAATCGCTGGAGCTATTCGAGACTGGAGTTAACTAAGTCGGGAAAGGCCCACGGGACTCGGGTGCAATGTTCAAAGTGCACGCACTTCTCAATACAAAGTCTATGGTGCGTAAAAAGCACCAAGTTAGAAAGTTAGGAACCTTCCGAGTGACCTACGGAGCTGAAACTTAAAACACAGGCCCTTGGGATGTGTACCAGTGCAGGAGCACCGGCGGAGCTGAGTTACCTCACCCACAGGAAGCGGGTGCACAGGGTCGAAGATGTGTCGGGTTTCGTCACGCTGGTCGATGGTGCTTGGAGCTGAAGATGCTGCAGGCGGCTCGATGAGAAGAGTTCCGGTGGATCCAAGGGTGGATCTGAAGAGTTGAAGACCTGAAAGCAGAGGGGACAGTGTTCAAAGTCACTAGCCAGTGACTACCGTGGAACCAGAGTGGAACCAGGCGATGTCGGGTGCAAACAGGTGTTGTCGGGTAGCTTCTTTCTGCAGCCACGTGGATACCCGGGGTCGAGGACGTCCAGGAGTCGGTCACGAGCTGTCCCACGTAGGCTTCTCGCTGTTGGCGGTGTCGGCGACCTGATCGGAGCAAACAGGCCTTGGCAAATGCAAGCCACGCAGAGGTTGAAAGATGCTGTTCACTCGGACCAGCAAGGTCAGAGCGGGTGCTCCTTTTCACAGGAGCTTGGGTAGGTCTGGAGCAACCAGACCTGCTGTTTAAATCTTCGGGTTCGTCGCCAAGATGGCCGCTGGCCGCGTGGCTAGTGGCCGGGATGGCGCGTCGAGTGGCACAATGCAAAAGGGCCCCACGCAGATCGTGGAGATGCTGGAGGGCCGATCTTCGGTGCAAGGGCTGCTCGGTGGTGGGGGTTCTCAATCCCCAAAGCACAACGTCGAGGATGCCTCAGAAGCTGCGCAGTCAGCTTTTCGGGTGTCTTTCAAGAGGTCCGGTCCCACGTCACTCGGTGCCTCCACGGGTCCCTTCTTTGCAGGGACTGTGGATCGGGCTCTGAGAGGTCTGGGAGTCTGGTTCTTGTCGGGCTCTGGGCTCGGTCTCCGGCGGGAGGCGGCGGCAAAGCAGACGTCGAGTTGCTGGTTGGTACCTGTGTTCACAGGGTGGTCACTCCTTGGCCACAAGGGAGATTCTCTTCAGTCTTCTGTGCAGCAGAATGTCGAAGTCCAGTCTTCTTCTTGTTTAAAGTTGATTTCGGGATGATCTGCTGTGCAATGGCACTGCTCCCCCTCTTATTCTCAATCTAGGGGGTGGATCACCTACTAGGTCCCTCCTCTGGGAGGAACCAGGAAGGGGGGCGGTTACACCCCCTTTCCTTTGTCCAGCTCCGCGCCAGGACTGGGGCTGGAAGGCCCCAGAACCGGTTTGGGCTGGCCTATGCACGGGGACACCTTGTGTGCCCCGGGCATGTCTGATTCTATTCAGCCCTGTCCTACCCAATACACAAAATCCTGTCTGGGGTGGTGCTCGCACCTCCCAAGGCAGGAAACCCTTTGTCCAGGCCACCATCTGCCGAGTTTCGGTCAGCAGCAGGAGGCCAGACTTGTGTCTGTGGTGGCAGCGTCCATTTTGTGAAGCTGAGGCTCTGTTTAACTTTAACCGGGGTTAAGGCTACACACATGTTGTGTCCCTCTAGAAGGGTGGAATGCTATCCCCGTCGCCAGAATTGGCGAGGGGATAGTATTCCAATTCGTATGACACCTTACTCGACATGTTTTGATAAAGCCAAACCAAAGATAGCATTTAACCGCGATATCCCGGAACAGCTTAGGGAGTTGTTCCCGACAGCTGCAGACAGGCTCAGCTCATGCTAGAGCACCATCTCACATATTTCCAAGCACTCTGCCTCCAGGATTGATGAGGCCTTCCATAGGAGTGGCTGATAGGAACATATGTGTCCAGTTTAGGGTTAGGCACAGACATACTGTACCTAAGTAAGAGGTGGTTACACCGACTTACCCCAGCTGAGTGATCAGCCAGTTGTGTCAAATATGGAGGCCAGGCCAGGGGTGGCATAATACATGCTGCAGCCCCTGGTAGGCCTTGGATACACCTATGCCCTGGGCACCTAGGGTGCACTTATACAGGGGCTCATAAGGTGAACCAGTTCCAATTCGTAATGCACCTAGAGTGCATTGGCAGTAATTTAGAGAGAGAACAGCAGGCTGTGGGTCTGATTAGCAGGCCCACAGCCACATTAAGTCAGAAACCAGTGAAGCAAAAAGCAAAAATTTGGGGTGACCATAGGATAGCAGACCCTACTCTCCTACACACACAATGGGATGTAAACCTAAATAACTATCAATATCATATTTACCATCCTTGCATACCACCTACATTATAAAAATAAGCACAGCAGGACATATGACTGCGTGGCCTAATGGATAAGGCGTCTGACTTTGTATCAGAAGATTGAGGGTTCGAGTCCCTTCGTGGTCGGTTTTTGCCAATGGTCACACAACTCAGATTTCCATTCAGAATGGAAGCAGGCTCTTCCAATACTCTTATAGCCATCATGTTCTTATTCCTAATTATTCATGAAGTGGAGTACATACTGCACAGTCATTTAGATTGCATCTTCAGCCTAAAAGCTTGTTCATGTTAGTGGCATTAAGAAGTGCTTCTATGTACACGCACGGAATATGTAATAGGGTTGCAGAATTTTGACTTGACAGAATGGGTTTTTAGCTTAAGGGTGTGTAGATGAAATGCAAGGTGTGTAAGTATGTGTTCATGGAGTGCTTCAAGTGTAAAATCTGTATGATTTGTGCAGTTAAAGTGCTAATTTTGCCTACGAGAAAGAGAAGTACTACAGAAGAATTATAAAGGATTGGCACATTGGCTGCCTTTGCTGATGACACAGTTGGCTAATTTGTGAAGCATTGGTCTATTAAGTTGCAGAGTGTGGTTGAACTTGGTTAGGAGACTTGGTGCCTGTTTCTGTGTCCTGCTGAAGACAAGGACGGCTTGATACCACTGTCAAAGCCCAGTTTATTGAGAAAAGCATCCAGGAAAGAAGAAGTGTTGAGTCGAAAGTGGTTCTCCTCCAATTTCTCTCCACTTGCGCGAAATGCAAGAGCCTCCATTATAGCACAAAACAGAGTGTTAAAGTTGGGGATGGAAGAGGATGAAAATGGGAAGTTTACTTATGGAGAGAACTGAGAAATGTCCTGTGTTCAGACACCAGTGTTTGACGCTTGAATACATTTAAATAATGCCTCTAAACTGCAAGTGTTTATATGTGCCTCAGTGGCCTAATGGATAAGGCACTGGCCTCCTAAGCCAGGGATTGTGGGTTCGAGTCCCATCTGAGGTGAAAACCAATATCCACTCTTATTTTTCCAGAACAATTGATATATTTATTACATGCTTCCGCTCAGAAGCTTATGTGGTATTAGGAACTTTGAAATGGTACCATTTTACTTCTGTACTCTTCAGAGTCATGTTGGTGTTCTGAAACTACAAAGTATATTTTTAAACACCTATCTTTGTCAGATGAAACTTTGACCCGGCAGAAGATATTCCTTTGGAAAAAATGATTTGAATTGGATTGGTGTAACTGTTGTTTCTAGAGGTGGTGACAGGCTTTCAGCTACTTGAATAGGGCAAGTCAGGATTCATGAAACGTATACAACCTTTGAGCGTGTGTAAATTGGCATATCCAGAAAGGAGCAGTTTTTACTACTGTCAAAACAGTTTCTCTCCACCTCTAGAAATATCCAGAGCTATGTAAAGCATACAACTGAGCTTTATTCTCATGAAGAAAGAGGTTTAAATGCAAAAAAGAAAACAAAAGCTTATCGTACTGGAGACATTTTCATTATATAGATTCCAAAAGAGTGCTTTAATTGAAAGGAGCTGAAAACACACAATGGGATGTAAACCTAAATAACTATCAATATCATATTTCCCATCCTTGCATACCACCTACATTATAAAAATAAGCACAGCAGGACATATGACCGCGTGGCCTAATGGATAAGGCGTCTAACTTCGTATCAGAAGATTGAGGGTTCGAGTCCCTTCGTGGTCGGTTTTTGCCAATGGTCACACAACTCAGATTTCCATTCAGAATGGAAGCAGGCTCTTCCAATACTCTTATAGCCATCATGTTCTTATTCCTAATTATTCATGAAGTGGAGTACATACTGCACAGTCATTTAGATTGCATCTTCAGCCTAAAATCTTGTTCATGTTAAATGGCATTAAGAAGTGCTTCTATGTACACGCACGGAATATGTAATAGGGTTGCAGAATTTTGACTTGACAGAATGGGTTTTTAGCTTAAGGGTGTGTAGATGAAATGCAAGGTGTGTAAGTATGTGTTCATGGAGTGCTTCAAGTGTAAAATCTCTATGATTTGTGCAGTTAAAGTGCTAATTTTGCCTACGAGAAAGAGAAGTACTACAGAAGAATTATAAAGGATTGGCACATTGGCTGCCTTTGCTGATGACACAGTTGGCTAATTTGTGAAGCATTGGTCTATTAAGTTGCAGAGTGTGGTTGAACTTGGTTAGGAGACTTGGTGCCTGTTTCTGTGTCCTGCTGAAGACAAGGACGGCTTGATACCACTGTCAAAGCCCAGTTTATTGAGAAAAGCATCCAGGAAAGAAGAAGTGTTGAGTCGAAAGTGGTTCTCCTCCAATTTCTCTCCACTTGCGCGAAATGCAGAGCCTCCATTATAGCACAGAACAGAGTGTTAAAGTCGGGGATAGAAGAGGATGAAAATGGGAAGTTTACTTATGGAGAGAACTGAGAAATGTCCTGTGTGCAGACACCAGTGTTTGACGATTGAATACATTTAAATAATGCCTCTAGACTGCAAATGTTTATATGTGCCTCAGTGGCCTAATGGATAAGGCACTGGCCTCCTAAGCCAGGGATTGTGGGTTCGAGTCCCATCTGAGGTGAAAACCAATATCCACTCTTACTTTTCCAGAAAAATTGGTATATTTATTACATGCTTCCGCTCAGAAGCTTATGTGGTATTAGGAACTTTGAAATGGTACCATTTTACTTCTGTACTCTTCAGAGTCATGTTGGTGTTCTGAAACTACAAAGTAGATTTTTAAACACCTATCTTTGTCAGATGAAACTTTGACCCGGCAGAAGATATTCCTTTGGAAAAAATGATTTGAATTGGATTGGTGTAACTGTTGTTTCTAGAGGTGGTGACAGGCTTTCAGCTACTTGAATAGGGCAAGTCAGGATTCATGAAACGTATACAACCTTTGAGCGTGTGTAAATTGGCATATCCAGAAAGGAGCAGTTTTTACTACTGTCAAAACAGTTTCTCTCCACCTCTAGAAATATCCAGAGCTATGTAAAGCATACAACTGAGCTTTATTCTCATGAAGAAAGAGGTTTAAATGCAAAAAAGAAAATAAAACTTTATCGTACTGGAGACATTTTCATTATATAGATTCCAAAAGAGTGCTTTAATTGAAAGGAGCTGAAAACACACAATGGGATGTAAACCTAAATACCTATCAATATCATATTTCCCATCCTTGCATACCACCTACATTATAAAAATAAGCACAGCAGGACATATGACCGCGTGGCCTAATGGATAAGGCATCTGACTTCGTATCAGAAGATTGAGGGTTCGAGTCCCTTCGTGGTCGGTTTTTGCCAATGGTCACACAACTCAGATTTCCATTCAGAATGGAAGCAGGCTCTTCCAATACTCTTATAGCCATCATGTTCTTATTCCTAATTATTCATGAAGTGGAGTACATACTGCACAGTCATTTAGATTGCATCTTCAGCCTAAAATCTTGTTCATGTTAGTGGCATTAAGAAGTGCTTCTATGTACACGCACAGAATATGTAATAGGGTTGCAGAATTTTGACTTGACAGAATGGGTTTTTAGCTTAAGGGTGTGTAGATGAAATGCAAGGTGTGTAAGTATGTGTTCATGGAGTGCTTTAAGTGTAAAATCTGTATGATTTGTGCAGTTAAAGTGCTAATTTTGCCTACGAGAAAGAGAAGTACTACAGAAGAATTATAAAGGATTGGCACATTGGCTGCCTTTGCTGATGACACAGTTGGCTAATTTGTGAAGCATTGGTCTATTAAGTTGCAGAGTATGGTTGAACTTGGTTAGGAGACTTGGTGCCTGTTTCTGTGTCCTGCTGAAGACAAGGACGGCTAGATACCACTGTCAAAGCCCAGTCTATTGAGAAAAGCAATCAGGAAAGAAGAAGTGTTGAGTCGAGAGTGGTTCTCCTCCAATTTCTCTCCACTTGCTCGAAATGCAGAGAGTCCATTATAGCACAGAACAGAGTGTTAAAGTCGGGGATGGAAGAGGATGAAAATGGGAAGTTTACTTATGGAGAGAACTGAGAAATGTCCTGTGTGCAGACACCAGTGTTTGACGATTGAATACATTTAAATAATGCCTCTAGACTGCAAGTGCTTATATGTGCCTCAGTGGCCTAATGGATAAGGCACTGGCCTCCTAAGCCAGGGATTGTGGGTTCGAGTCCCATCTGAGTGAAAACCAATATCCACTCTTACTTTTCCAGAAAAATTGATATATTTATTACATGCTTCCGCTCAGAAGCTTATGTGGTATTAGGAACTTTGAAATGGTACCATTTTACTTCTTTACTCTTCAGAGTCATGTTGGTGTTCTGAAACTACAAAGTAGATTTTTAAACACCTATCTTTGTCAGATGCAACTTTGACCCGGCAGAAGATATTCCTTTGGAAAAAATGATTTGAATTGGATTGGTGTAACTGTTGTTTCTAGAGGTGGTGACAGGCTTTCTACTACTTGAATAGGGCAAGTCAGGATTCATGAAACGTATACAACCTTTGAGCGTGTGTAAATTGGCATATCCAGAAAGGAGCAGTTTTTACTACTGTCAAAACAGTTTCTCTCCACCTCTAGAAATATCCACAGCTATGTAAAGCGTACAACTGAGCTTTATTCTCATGAAGAAAGAGGTTTAAATTCAAAAAAGAAAACAAAAGCTTATCGTACTGGTGACATTTTCATTATATAGATTCCAAAAGAGTGCTTTAATTGAAAGGAGCTGAAAACACACAATGGGATGTAAACCTAAATAACTATCAATATCATATTTCCCATCCTTTCATACCACTACATTATAAAAATAAGTACAGCAGGACATATGACCGTGTGGCCTAATGGATAAGGCGTCTGACTTCGGATCAGAAGATTGATGGTTCGAGTCCCTTCGTGGTCGGGTTTTGCCAATGGTCACACAACTCAGATTTCCATTCAGAATGGAAGCAGGCCCTTCCAATACTCTTATAGCCATCATGTTCTCATTCCTAATTATTCATGAAGTGGAGTACATACTGCACAGTCATTTAGATTGCATCTCCAGCCTAAAATCTTGTTCATGTTAGTGGCATTAAGAAGTGCTTCTATGTACACACATGGAATATGTAATAGGGTTGCAGAATTTTGACTTGACAGAATGGGTTTTTAGCTTAAGGGTGTGTAGATGAAATGCAAGGTGTGTAAGTATGTGTTCATGGAGTGCTTCAAGTGTAAAATCTGTATGATTTGTGCAGTTAAAGTTCTAATTTTGCCTACGAGAAAGAGAAGTACTACAGAAGAATTATAAAGGATTGGCACATTGGCTGCCTTTGCTGATGACACAGTTGGCTAATTTGTGAAGCATTGGTCTATTAAGTTGCAGAGTGTGGTTGAACTTGGTTAGGAGAATTGGTGCCTGTTTCTGTGTCCTGCTGAAGACAAGGACGGCTTGATACCATTGTCAAAGCCCAGTTTATTGAGAAACGCATCCAGGAAAGAAGAAGTGTTGAGTCGAGAGTGGTTCTCCTCCAATTTCTCTCCACTTGCTCGAAATGCAGAGAGTCCATTATAGCACAGAACAGAGTGTTAAAGTTGGGGATGGAAGAGGATGAAAATGGGAAGTTTACTGATGGAGAGAACTGAGAAATGTCCCGTGTGCAGACACCAGTGTTTGACGATTGAATGCATTTAAATAATGCCTCTAGACTGCAAGTGTTTATTTGTGCCTCAGTGGCCTAATGGATAAGGCACTGGCCTCCTAAGCCAGGGATTGTGGGTTCGAGTCCCATCTGAGGTGAAAACCAATATCCACTCTTACTTTTCCAGAAAAATTGATATATTTATTACATGCTTCCGCTCAGAAGCTTATGTGGTATTAGGAACTTTGAAATGGTACCATTTTACTTCTGTACTCTTCAGAGTCATGTTGGTGTTCTGAAACTACAAAGTAGATTTTTAAACACCTATCTTTGTCAGATGAAACTTTGACCCGGCAGAAGATATTCCTTTGGAAAAAATGATTTGAATTGGATTGGTGTAACTGTTGTTTCTAGAGGTGGTGACAGGCTTTCAGCTACTTGAATAGGGCAAGTCAGGATTCATGAAACGTATACAACCTTTGAGCGTGTGTAAATTGGCATATCCAGAAAGGAGCAGTTTTTACTACTGTCAAAACAGTTTCTCTCCACCTCTAGAAATATCCAGAGCTATGTAAAGCATACAACTGAGCTTTATTCTCATGAAGAAAGAGGTTTAAATGCAAAAAAGAAAACAAAAGCTTATTGTACTGGAGACATTTTCATTATATAGATTCCAAAAGAGTGCTTTAATTGAAAGGAGCTGAAAACACACAATGGGATGTAAACCTAAATAACTATCAATATCATATTTCCCATCCTTGCATACCACCTACATTATGAAAATAAGCACAGCAGGACATATGACCTCGTGGCCTAATGGATAAGGCGTCTGACTTCGTATCAGAAGATTGAGGGTTCGAGTCCCTTCGTGGTCGGTTTTTGCCAATGGTCACACAACTCAGATTTCCATTCAGAATGGAAGCAGGCTCTTCCAATACTCTTATAGCCATCATGTTCTTATTCCTAATTATTCATGCAGTGGAGTACATACTGCACAGTCATTTAGATTGCATCTTCAGCCTAAAATCTTGTTCATGTTAGTGGCATTAAGAAGTGCTTCTATGTACACGCACGGAATATGTAATAGGGTTGCAGAATTTTGACTTGACAGAATGGGTTTTTAGCTTAAGGGTGTGTAGATGAAATGCAAGGTGTGTAAGTATGTGTTCATGGAGTGCTTCAAGTGTAAAATCTGTATGATTTGTGCAGTTAAAGTGCTAATTTTGCCTACGAGAAAGAGAAGTACTACAGAAGAATTATAAAGGATTGGCACATTGGCTGCCTTTGCTGATGACACAGTTGGCTAATTTGTGAAGCATTGGTCTATTAAGTTGCAGAGTGTGGTTGAACTTGGTTAGGAGACTTGGTGCCTGTTTCTGTGTCCTGCTGAAGACAAGGACGGCTTGATACCACTGTCAAAGCCCAGTTTATTGAGAAAAGCATCCAGGAAAGAAGAAGTGTTGAGTCAAAAGTGGTTCTCCTCCAATTTCTCTCCACTTGCGCGAAATGCAGAGCCTCCATTATAGCACAGAACAGAGTGTTAAAGTCGGGGATGGAAGAGGATGAAAATGGGAAGTTTACTTATGGAGAGAACTGAGAAATGTCCTGTGTGCAGACACCAGTGTTTGACGATTGAATACATTTAAATAATGCCTCTAGACTGCAAGTGCGTATATGTGCCTCAGTGGCCTAATGGATAAGGCACTGGCCTCCTAAGCCAGGGATTGTGGGTTCGAGTCCCATCTGAGTGAAAACCAATATCCACTCTTACTTTTCCAGAAAAATTGATATATTTATTACATGCTTCCGCTCAGAAGCTTATGTGGTATTAGGAACTTTGAAATGGTACCATTTTACTTCTGTACTCTTCAGAGTCATGTTGGTGTTCTGAAACTACAAAGTAGATTTTTAAACACCTATCTTTGTCAGATGCAACTTTGACCCGGCAGAAGATATTCCTTTGGAAAAAATGATTTGAATTGGATTGGTGTAACTGTTGTTTCTAGAGGTGGTGACAGGCTTTCAGCTACTTGAATAGGGCAAGTCAGGATTCATGAAACGTATACAACCTTTGAGCGTGTGTAAATTGGCATATCCAGAAAGGAGCAGTTTTTACTACTGTCAAAACAGTTTCTCTCCACCTCTAGAAATATCCAGAGCTATGTAAAGCGTACAACTGAGCTTTATTCTCATGAAGAAAGAGGTTTAAATGCAAAAAAGAAAACAAAAGCTTATCGTACTGGTGACATTTTCATTATATAGATTCCAAAAGAGTGCTTTAATTGAAAGGAGCTGAAAACACACAATGGGATGTAAACCTAAATAACTATCAATATCATATTTCCCATCCTTTCATACCACTACATTATAAAAATAAGTACAGCAGGACATATGACCGCGTGGCCTAATGGATAAGGCGTCTGACTTTGGATCAGAAGATTGAGGGTTCGAGTCCCTTCGTGGTCGGTTTTTGCCAATGGTCACACAACTCAGATTTCCATTCAGAATGGAAGCAGGCCCTTCCAATACTCTTATAGCCATCATGTTCTCATTCCTAATTATTCATGAAGTGGAGTACATACTGCACAGTCATTTAGATTGCATCTCCAGCCTAAAATCTTGTTCATGTTAGTGGCATTAAGAAGTGCTTCTATGTACACACATGGAATATGTAATAGGGTTGCAGAATTTTGACTTGACAGAATGGGTTTTTAGCTTAAGGGTGTGTAGATGAAATGCAAGGTGTGTAAGTATGTGTTTATGGAGTGCTTCAAGTGTAAAATCTGTATGATTTGTGCAGTTAAAGTTCTAATTTTGCCTACGAGAAAGAGAAGTACTACAGAAGAATTATAAAGGATTGGCACATTGGCTTCCTTTGCTGATGACACAGTTGGCTAATTTGTGAAGCATTGGTCTATTAAGTTGCAGAGTGTGGTTGAACTTGGTTAGGAGAATTGGTGCCTGTTTCTGTGTCCTGCTGAAGACAAGGACGGCTTGATACCATTGTCAAAGCCCAGTTTATTGAGAAACGCATCCAGGAAAGAAGAAGTGTTGAGTCGAGAGTGGTTCTCCTCCAATTTCTCTCCACTTGCTCGAAATGCAGAGAGTCCATTATAGCACAGAACAGAGTGTTAAAGTTGGGGATGGAAGAGGATGAAAATGGGAAGTTTACTGATTGAGAGAACTGAGAAATGTCCCGTGTGCAGACACCAGTGTTTGACGATTGAATGCATTTAAATAATGCCTCTAGACTGCAAGTGTTTATTTGTGCCTCAGTGGCCTAATGGATAAGGCACTGGCCTCCTAAGCCAGGGATTGTGGGTTCGAGTTCCATCTGAGGTGAAAACCAATATCCACTCTTACTTTTCCAGAAAAATTGATATATTTATTACATGCTTCCGCTCAGAAGCTTATGTGGTATTAGGAACTTTGAAATGGTACCATTTTACTTCTGTACTCTTCAGAGTCATGTTGGTGTTCTGAAACTACAAAGTAGATTTTTAAACACCTATCTTTGTCAGATGAAACTTTGACCCGGCAGAAGATATTCCTTTGGAAAAAATGATTTGAATTGGATTGGTGTAACTGTTGTTTCTAGAGGTGGTGACAGGCTTTCAGCTACTTGAATAGGGCAAGTCAGGATTCATGAAACGTATACAACCTTTGAGCGTGTGTAAATTGGCATATCCAGAAAGGAGCAGTTTTTACTACTGTCAAAACAGTTTCTCTCCACCTCTAGAAATATCCAGAGCTATGTAAAGCATACAACTGAGCTTTATTCTCATGAAGAAAGAGGTTTAAATGCAAAAAAGAAAACAAAAGCTTATCGTACTGGAGACATTTTCATTATATAGATTCCAAAAGAGTGCTTTAATTGAAAGGAGCTGAAAACACACAATGGGATGTAAACCTAAATAACTATCAATATCATATTTCCCATCCTTGCATACCACCTACATTATGAAAATAAGCACAGCAGGACATATGACCGCGTGGCCTAATGGATAAGGCGTCTGACTTCGTATCAGAAGATTGAGGGTTCGAGTCCCTTCGTGGTCGGTTTTTGCCAATGGTCACACAACTCAGATTTCCATTCAGAATGGAAGCAGGCTCTTCCAATACTCTTATAGCCATCATGTTCTTATTCCTAATTATTCATGAAGTGGAGTACATACTGCACAGTCATTTAGATTGCATCTTCAGCCTAAAATCTTGTTCATGTTAGTGGCATTAAGAAGTGCTTCTATGTACACGCACGGAATATGTAATAGGGTTGCAGAATTTTGACTTGACAGAATGGGTTTTTAGCTTAAGGGTGTGTAGATGAAATGCAAGGTGTGTAAGTATGTGTTCATGGAGTGCTTCAAGTGTAAAATCTGTATGATTTGTGCAGTTAAAGTGCTAATTTTGCCTACGAGAAAGAGAAGTACTACAGAAGAATTATAAAGGATTGGCACATTGGCTGCCTTTGCTGATGACACAGTTGGCTAATTTGTGAAGCATTGGTCTATTAAGTTGCAGAGTGTGGTTGAACTTGGTTAGGAGACTTGGTGCCTGTTTCTGTGTCCTGCTGAAGACAAGGACGGCTTGATACCACTGTCAAAGCCCAGTTTATTGAGAAAAGCATCCAGGAAAGAAGAAGTGTTGAGTCAAAAGTGGTTCTCCTCCAATTTCTCTCCACTTGCGCGAAATGCAGAGCCTCCATTATAGCACAGAACAGAGTGTTAAAGTCAGGGATGGAAGAGGATGAAAATGGGAAGTTTACTTATGGAGAGAACTGAGAAATGTCCTGTGTGCAGACACCAGTGTTTGACGATTGAATACATTCAAATAATGCCTCTAGACTGCAAATGATTATATGTGCCTCAGTGGCCTAATGGATAAGGCACTGGCCTCCTAAGCCAGGGATTGTGGGTTCGAGTCCCATCTGAGGTGAAAACCAACATCCACTCTTACTTTTCCAGAAAAATTGGTATATTTATTACATGCTTCCGCTCAGAAGCTTATGTGGTATTAGGAACTTTGAAATGGTACCATTTTACTTCTGTACTCTTCAGAGTCATGTTGGTGTTCTGAAACTACAAAGTAGATTTTTAAACACCTATCTTTGTCAGATGAAACTTTGACCCGGCAGAAGATATTCCTTTGGAAAAAATGATTTGAATTGGATTGGTGTAACTGTTGTTTCTAGAGGTGGTGACAGGCTTTCAGCTACTTGAATAGGGCAAGTCAGGATTCATGAAACGTATACAACCTTTGAGCGTGTGTAAATTTGCATATCCAGAAAGGAGCAGTTTTTACTACTGTCAAAACAGTTTCTCTCCACCTCTAGAAATATCCAGAGCTATGTAAAGCATACAACTGAGCTTTATTCTCATGAAGAAAGAGGTTTAAATGCAAAAAAGAAAACAAAAGCTTATCGTACTGGAGACATTTTCCTTATATAGATTCCAAAAGAGTGCTTTAATTGAAAGGAGCTGAAAACACACAATGGGATGTAAACCTAAATAACTATCAATATCATATTTCCCATCCTTGCATACCACCTACATTATAAAAATAAGCACAGCAGGACATATGACCGCGTGGCCTAATGGATAAGGCGTCTGACTTCGTATCAGAAGATTGAGGGTTCGAGTCCCTTCGTGGTCGGTTTTTGCCAATGGTCACACAACTCAGATTTCCATTCAGAATCGAAGCAGGCTCTTCCAATACTCTTATAGCCATCATGTTCTTATTCCTAATTATTCATGAAGTGGAGTACATACTGCACAGTCATTTAGATTGCATCTTCAGCCTAAAATCTTGTTCATGTTAGTGGCATTAAGAAGTGCTTCTATGTACACGCACAGAATATGTAATAGGGTTGCAGAATTTTGACTTGACAGAATGGGTTTTTAGCTTAAGGGTGTGTAGATGAAATGCAAGGTGTGTAAGTATGTGTTCATGGAGTGCTTCAAGTGTAAAATCTGTATGATTTGTGCAGTTAAAGTGCTAATTTTGCCTACGAGAAAGAGAAGTACTACAGAAGAATTATAAAGGATTGGCACATTGGCTGCCTTTGCTGATGACACAGTTGGCTAATTTGTGAAGCATTGGTCTATTAAGTTGCAGAGTGTGGTTGAACTTGGTTAGGAGACTTGGTGCCTGTTTCTGTGTCCTGCTGAAGACAAGGACGGCTTGATACCACTGTCAAAGCCCAGTTTATTGAGAAAAGCATCCAGGAAAGAAGAAGTGTTGAGTCGAAAGTGGTTCTCCTCCAATTTCTCTCCACTTGCGCGAAATGCAGAGCCTCCATTATAGCACAGAACAGAGTGTTGAAGTCGGGGATGGAAGAGGATGAAAATGGAAAGTTTACTTACGGAGAGAACTGAGAAATGTCCTGTGTGCAGACACCAGTGTTTGAGGATTGAATACATTTAAATAATGCCTCTAGACTGCACGTGTTTATATGTGCCTCAGTGGCCTAATGGATAAGGCACTGGCCTCCTAAGCCAGGGATTGTGGGTTCGAGTCCCATCTGAGGTGAAAACCAATATCCACTCTTACTTTTCCAGAAAAATTGATATATTTATTATATGCTTCCGCTCAGAAGCTTATGTGGTATTAGGAACTTTGAAATGGTACCATTTTACTTCTGTACTCTTCAGAGTCATGTTGGTGTTCTGAAACTACAAAGTAGATTTTTAAACACCTATCTTTGTCGGATGCAACTTTGACCCGGCAGAAGATATTCCTTTGGAAAAAATGATTTGAATTGGATTGGTGTAACTGTTGTTTCTAGAGGTGGTGACAGGCTTTCAGCTACTTGAATAGGGCAAGTCAGGATTCATGAAACGTATACAACCTTTGAGCGTGAGTAAATTGGCATATCCAGAAAGGAGCAGTTTTTACTACTGTCAAAACAGTTTCTCTCCACCTCTAGAAATATCCAGAGCTATGTAAAGCATACAACTGAGCTTTATTCTCATGAAGAAAGAGGTTTAAATGCAAAAAAGAAAACAAAAGCTTATCGTACTGGAGACATTTTCATTATATAGATTCCAAAAGAGTGCTTTAATTGAAAGGAGCTGAAAACACACAATGGGATGTAAACCTAAAGAACTATCAATATCATATTTCCCATCCTTTCATACCACCTACATTATAAAAATAAGCACCGCAGGACATATGACCGCGTGGCCTAATGGATAAGGCGACTGACTTCGGATCAGAAGATTGAGGGTTCGAGTCCCTTCATGGTTGGTTTTTGCCAATGGTCACACAACTCAGATTTCCATTCAGAATGGAAGCAGGCTCTTCCAATACTCTTATAGCCATCATGTTCTCATTCCTAATTATTTATGAAGTGGAGTACATACTGCACAGTCATTTAGATTGCATCTTCAGCCTAAAATCTTGTTCATGTTAGTGGCATTAAGAAGTGCTTCTATGTACACGCACGGAATATGTAATAGGGTTGCAGAATTTTGACTTGACAGAATGGGTTTTTAGCTTAAGGGTGTGTAGATGAAATGCAAGGTGTGTAAGTATGTGTCCATGGAGTGCTTCAAGTATAAAATCTGTATGATTTGTGCAGTTAAAGTGCTAATTTTGCCTACGAGAAAGAAAAGTACTACAGAATAATTATAAAGGATTGGCACATTGGCTGCCTTTGCTGATGACACAGTTGGCTAATTTGCAAAGCATTGGTATATTAAGTTGCAGAGTGTGGTTGAACTTGGTTAGGAGACTTGGTGCCTGTTTCTGTGTCCTGCTGAAGACAAGGACGGCTTGATACCACTGTCAAAGCCCAGTTTATTGAGAAAAACATCCAGGAAAGAAGAAGTGTTGAGTCGAAAGTGGTTCTCCTCCAATTTCTCTCCACTTGCTCGAAAGGCAGAGCCTCCATTATAGCACAGAACAGAGTGTTAAAGTCGGGCATGGAAGAGGATGAAAATGGGAAGTTTACTTATGGAGAGAACTGAGAAATGTCCTGTGTGCAGACACCAGTGTTTGACGATTGAATACATTTAAATAATGCCTCTAGACTGCAAGTGGTTATCTGTGCCTCAGTGGCCTAATGGATAAGGCACTGGCCTCCTAAGCCAGGGATTGTGGGTTCGAGTCCCATCTGAGGTGAAAACCAATATCCACTCTTACTTTTCCAGAAAAATGGATATATATATTACATGCTTCCGCTCAGAAGCTTATGTGGTATTAGGAACTTTGAAATGGTACCATTTTACTTCTGTACTCTTCAGAGTCATGTTGGTGTTCTGAAACTACAAATTAGATTTTTAAACACCTATCTTTGTCAGATGCAACTTTGACCCGGCAGAAGATATTCCTTTGGAAAAAATGATTTGAATTGGATTGGTGTAACTGTTGTTTCTAGAGATGGTTACAGGCTTTCAGCTACTTGAATAGGGCAAGTCAGGATTCATGAAACGTATACAACCTTTGAGCATGTGTAAATTGGCATATCCAGAAAGGAGCAGTTTTTACTACTGTCAAAACAGTTTCTCTCCACCTCTAGAAATATCCAGAGCTATGTAAAGCGTCCAACTGAGCTTTATTCTCATGAAGAAAGAGGTTTAAATGCAAAAAAGAAAACAAAAGCTTATCGTACTGGTGACATTTTCATTATATAGATTCCAAAAGAGTGCTTTAATTGAAAGGAGCTGAAAACACACAATGGGATGTAAACCTAAATAACTATCAATATCATATTTCCCATCCTTGCATACCACCTACATTATAAAAATAAGTACAGCAGGACATATGACCGCGTGGCCTAATGGATAAGGCGTCTGACTTCGGATCAGAAGATTGATGGTTCGAGTCCCTTCGTGGTCGGTTTTTGCCAATGGTCTCACAACTCAGATTTCCATTCAGAATGGAAGCAGGCTCTTCCAATACTCTTATAGCCATCATGTTCTGATTCCTAATTATTCATGAAGTGGAGTACATACTGCACAGTCATTTAGATTGCATCTTCAGCCTAAAATCTTGTTCATGTTAGTGGCATTAAGAAGTGTTTCTATGTACACACACGGAATATGTAATAGGGTTGCAGAATTTTGACTTGACAGAATGGGTTTTTAGCTTAAGGGTGTGTAGATGAAATGCAAGGTGTGTAAGTATGTGTTCATGGAGTGCTTCAAGTGTAAAATCTGTATGATTTGTGCAGTTAAAGTTCTAATTTTGCCTACGAGAAAGAGAAGTACTACAGAAGAATTATAAAGGATTGGCACATTGGCTGCCTTTGCTGATGACACAGTTGGCTAATTTGCAAAGCATTGGTATATTAAGTTGCAGAGTGTGGTTGAACTTGGTTAGGAGACTTGGTGCCTGTTTCTGTGTCCTGCTGAAGACAAGGACGACTTGATACCACTGTCAAAGCCCAGTTTATTGAGAAAAACATCCAGGAAAGAAGAAGTGTTGAGTCGAAAGTGGTTCTCCTCCAATTTCTCTCCACTTGCTCGAAATGCAGAGCCTCCATTATAGCACAGAACAGAGTGTTAAAGTCGGGCATGGAAGAGGATGAAAATGGGAAGTTTACTTATGGAGAGAACTGAGAAATGTCCTGTGTGCAGACACCAGTGTTTGACGATTGAATACATTTAAATAATGCCTCTAGACTGCAAGTGTTTATCTGTGCCTCAGTGGCCTAATGGATAAGGCACTGGCCTCCTAAGCCAGGGATTGTGGGTTCGAGTCCCATCTGAGGTGAAAACCAATATCCACTCTTACTTTTCCAGAAAAATTGATATATTTATTACATGCTTCCGCTCAGAAGCTTATGTGGTATTAGGAACTTTGAAATGGTACCATTTTACTTCTGTACTCTTCAGAGTCATGTTGGTGTTCTGAAACTACAAAGTAGATTTTTAAACACCTATCTTTGTCAGATGCAACTTTGACCCGGGAGAAGATATTCCTTTGGAAAAAATTATTTGAATTGGATTGGTGTAACTGTTGTTTCTAGAGGTGGTGACAGGCTTTCAGCTACTTGAATAGGGCAAGTCAGGATTCATGAAACGTATACAACCTTTGAGCGTGTGTAAATTGGCATATCCAGAAAGGAGCAGTTTGTACTACTGTCAAAACAGTTCTCTCCACTTCTGGAACTATCCAGAGCTATGTAAAGCATACAACTGAGCTTTAATCTCATGAAGAAAGAGGTTTAAATGCAAAAAAGAAAACAAAAGCTTATCGTACTGGTGACATTTTCATTATATAGATTCCAAAAGAGTGCTTTAATTGAAAGGAGCTGAAAACACACAATGGGATGTAAACCTAAATAACTATCAATATCATATTTCCCATCCTTGCATACCACCTACATTATAAAAATAAGCACAGCAGGACATATGACCGCCTGGCCTAATGGATAAGGCGTCTGACTTTGGATCAGAAGATTGAGGGTTCGAGTCCCTTCGTGGTCGGTTTTTGCCAATGGTCACACAACTCAGATTTCCATTCAGAATGGAAGCAGGCTCTTCCAATACTCTTATAGCCATCATGTTCTCATTCCTAATTATTCATGAAGTGGAGTACATACTGCACAGTCATTTAGATTGCATCTTCAGCCTAAAATCTTGTTCATGTTAGTGGCATTAAGAAGTGCTTCTATGTACACGCACGGAATATGTAATAGGGTTGCAGAATTTTGACTTGACAGAATGGGTTTTTAGCTTAAGGGTGTGTAGATGAAATGCAAGGTGTGTAAGTATGTGTTCATGGAGTGCTTCAAGTGTAAAATCTGTATGATTTGTGCAGTTAAAGTGCTAATTTTGCCTACGAGAAAGAGAAGTACTACAGAAGAATTATAAAGGATTGGCACATTGGCTGCCTTTGCTGATGACACAGTTGGCTAATTTGTGAAGCATTGGTCTATTAAGTTGCAGAGTGTGGTTGAACTTGGTTAGGAGACTTGGTGCCTGTTTCTGTGTCCTGCTGAAGACAAGGACGGCTTGATACCACTGTCAAAGCCCAGTTTATTGAGAAAAGCATCCGGGAAAAGAGAAGTGTTGAGTCGAGAGTGGTTCTCCTCCAATTTCTCTCCACTTGCGCGAAATGCAGAGCCTCCATTATAGCACAGAACAGAGTGTTAAAGTCGGGGATGGAAGAGGATGAAAATGGGAAGTTTACTTATGGAGAGAACTGAGAAATGTCCTGTGTGCAGACACCAGTGTTTGACGATTGAATACATTTAAATAATGCCTCTAGACTGCAAGTGTTCATCTGTGCCTCAGTGGCCTAATGGATAAGGCACTGGCCTCCTAAGCCAGGGATTGTGGGTTCGAGTCCCATCTGAGGTGAAAACCAATATCCAGTATTACTTTTCTTGAAAAATTTATATATTTATTACATGCTTCCGCTCAGAAGCTTATGAGGTATTAGGAACTTTGAAATGGTACCATTTTACTTCTGTACTCTCCGGACTCATGCTGGTGTTCTGAAACTACAAAGTAGATTTTTAAACACCTATCTTTGTCAGATGCAACTTTGACCCGGCAGAAGATATTCCTTTGGAAAAAATGATTTGAATTGGATTGGTGTAACTGTTGTTTCTAGAGGTGGTGACAGGCTTTCAGCTACTTGAAAAGGGCAAGGCAGGATTCATGAAACGTATACAACCTTTGAGCGTGTGTAAATTGGCATATCCAGAAAGGAGCAGTTTGTACTACTGTCAAAACAGTTTCTCTCCACTTCTGGAAATATCCAGAGCTATGTAAAGCATACAACTGAGCTTTAATCTCATGAAGAAAGAGGTTTAAATGCAAAAAAGAAAACAAAAGCTTATCGTACTGGTGACATTCTCATTATATAGATTCCAAAAGAGAGCTTTAATTTAAAGGAGCTGAAAAAACACAATGGGATGTAAACCTAAATAACTATCAATATCATATTTCCCATCCTTGTATACCACCTACATTATAAAAATAAGCACAGCAGGACATATGACCGCGTGGCCTAATGGATAAGGTGTCTGACTTCGGATCAGAAGATTGAGGGTTCAAGTCCCTTCGTGGTCAGTTTTTGCCAATGGTCACACATCTCAGATTTCCATTCAGAATGGAAGCAGGCTCTTCCAATACTCTTATAGCCATCATGTTCTCATTCCTAATTATTCATGAAGTGGAGTATATACTGCACAGTCATTTAGATTGCATCTTCAGCCTAAAATCTTGTTCATGTTAGTGGCATTAAGAAGTGCTTCTATGTACACGCACGGAATATGTAATAGGGTTGCAGAATTTTGACTTGACAGAATGGGTTTTTAGCTTAAGGGTGTGTAGATGAAATGCAAGGTGTGTAAGTATGTGTTCATGGAGTGCTTCAAGTGTAAAATCTGTACGATTTGTGCAGTTAAAGTGCTAATTTTGCCTACGAGAAATAACATTACTACAGAAGAATTATAAAGGATTGGCACATTGGCTGCCTTTGCTGATGACACAGTTGGCTAATTTGTGAAGCATTGGTCTATTAAGTTGCAGAGTGTGGTTGAACTTGGTTAGGAGACTTGGTGCCTGTTTCTGTGTCCTGCTGAAGACAAGGACGGCTTGATACCACTGTCAAAGCCCAGTTTATTGAGAAAAGCATCCAGGAAAGAAGAAGTGTTGAGTCGAGAGTGGTTCTCCTCCAATTTCTCTCCACTTGCTCGAAATGCAGAGAGTCCATTATAGCACAGAACAGAGTGTTAAAGTCGGGGATGGAAGAGGATGAAAATGGGAAGTTTACTTATGGAGAGAACTGAGAAATGTCCTGTGTGCAGACACCAGTGTTTGACGATTGAATACATTTAAATAATGCCTCTAGACTGCAAGTGTTCATCTGTGCCTCAGTGGCCTAATGGATAAGGCACTGGCCTCCTAAGCCAGGGATTGTGGGTTCGAGTCCCATCTGAGGTGAAAACCAATATCCACTCTTACTTTTCCAGAAAAATTGATATATTTATTACATGCTTCCGCTCAGAAGCTTATGTGGTATTAGGAACTTTGAAATGGTACCATTTTACCTCTGTACTCTACAGAGTCATGTTGGTGTTCTGAAACTACAAAGTAGATTTTTAAACACCTATCTTTGTCAGATGCAACTTTCACCCGGGAGAAGATATTCCTTTGGAAAAAATTATTTGAATTGGATTGGTGTAACTGTTGTTTCTAGAGGTGGTGACAGGCTTTCAGCTACTTGAATAGGGCAAGTCAGGATTCATGAAACGTATACAACCTTTGAGCGTGTGTAAATTGGCATATCCAGAAAGGAGCAGTTTGTACTACTGTCAAAACAGTTCTCTCCACTTCTGGAAATATCCAGAGCTATGTAAAGCATACAACTGAGCTTTAATCTCATGAAGAAAGAGGTTTAAATGCAAAAAAGAAAACAAAAGCTTATCGTACTGGTGACATTTTCATTATATAGATTCCAAAAGAGTGCTTTAATTGAAAGGAGCTGAAAACACACAATGGGATGTAAACCTAAATAACTATCAATATCATATTTCCCATCCTTGCATACCACCTACATTATAAAAATAAGCACAGCAGGACATAT
>NC_141693.1:1545683488-1545700988 GCF_964263255.1 Lissotriton vulgaris | reverse complement strand
AAAATCTTGTTCATGTTAGTGGCATTAAGAAGTGCTTCTATGTACACGCACGGAATATGTAATAGGGTTGCAGAATTTTGACTTGACAGAATGGGTTTTTAGCTTAAGGGTGTGTAGATGAAATGCAAGGTGTGTAAGTATGTGTTCATGGAGTGCTTCAAGTGTAAAATCTGTACGATTTGTGCAGTTAAAGTGCTAATTTTGCCTACGAGAAATAACATTACTACAGAAGAATTATAAAGGATTGGCACATTGGCTGCCTTTGCTGATGACACAGTTGGCTAATTTGTGAAGCATTGGTCTATTAAGTTGCAGAGTGTGGTTGAACTTGGTTAGGAGACTTGGTGCCTGTTTCTGTGTCCTGCTGAAGACAAGGACGGCTTGATACCACTGTCAAAGCCCAGTTTATTGAGAAAAGCATCCAGGAAAGAAGAAGTGTTGAGTCGAGAGTGGTTCTCCTCCAATTTCTCTCCACTTGCTCGAAATGCAGAGAGTCCATTATAGCACAGAACAGAGTGTTAAAGTCGGGGATGGAAGAGGATGAAAATGGGAAGTTTACTTATGGAGAGAACTGAGAAATGTCCTGTGTGCAGACACCAGTGTTTGACGATTGAATACATTTAAATAATGCCTCTAGACTGCAAGTGTTCATCTGTGCCTCAGTGGCCTAATGGATAAGGCACTGGCCTCCTAAGCCAGGGATTGTGGGTTCGAGTCCCATCTGAGGTGAAAACCAATATCCACTCTTACTTTTCCAGAAAAATTGATATATTTATTACATGCTTCCGCTCAGAAGCTTATGTGGTATTAGGAACTTTGAAATGGTACCATTTTACTTCTGTACTCTACAGAGTCATGTTGGTGTTCTGAAACTACAAAGTAGATTTTTAAACACCTATCTTTGTCAGATGCAACTTTGACCCGGGAGAAGATATTCCTTTGGAAAAAATTATTTGAATTGGATTGGTGTAACTGTTGTTTCTAGAGGTGGTGACAGGCTTTCAGCTACTTGAATAGGGCAAGTCAGGATTCATGAAACGTATACAACCTTTGAGCGTGTGTAAATTGGCATATCCAGAAAGGAGCAGTTTGTACTACTGTCAAAACAGTTCTCTCCACTTCTGGAAATATCCAGAGCTATGTAAAGCATACAACTGAGCTTTAATCTCATGAAGAAAGAGGTTTAAATGCAAAAAAGAAAACAAAAGCTTATCGTACTGGTGACATTTTCATTATATAGATTCCAAAAGAGTGCTTTAATTGAAAGGAGCTGAAAACACACAATGGGATGTAAACCTAAATAACTATCAATATCATATTTCCCATCCTTGCATACCACCTACATTATAAAAATAAGCACAGCAGGACATATGACCGCGTGGCCTAATGGATAAGGCGTCTGACTTTGGATCAGAAGATTGAGGGTTCGAGTCCCTTCGTGGTCGGTTTTTGCCAATGGTCACACAACTCAGATTTCCATTCAGAATGGAAGCAGGCTCTTCCAATACTCTTATAGCCATCATGTTCTCATTCCTAATTATTCATGAAGTGGAGTACATACTGCACAGTCATTTAGATTGCATCTTCAGCCTAAAATCTTGTTCATGTTAGTGGCATTAAGAAGTGCTTCTATGTACACGCACGGAATATGTAATAGGGTTGCAGAATTTTGACTTGACAGAATGGGTTTTTAGCTTAAGGGTGTGTAGATGAAATGCAAGGTGTGTAAGTATGTGTTCATGGAGTGCTTCAAGTGTAAAATCTGTATGATTTGTGCAGTTAAAGTGCTAATTTTGCCTACGAGAAAGAGAAGTACTACAGAAGAATTATAAAGGATTGGCACATTGGCTGCCTTTGCTGATGACACAGTTGGCTAATTTGTGAAGCATTGGTCTATTAAGTTGCAGAGTGTGGTTGAACTTGGTTAGGAGACTTGGTGCCTGTTTCTGTGTCCTGCTGAAGACAAGGACGGCTTGATACCACTGTCAAAGCCCAGTTTATTGAGAAAAGCATCCGGGAAAAGAGAAGTGTTGAGTCGAGAGTGGTTCTCCTCCAATTTCTCTCCACTTGCGCGAAATGCAGAGCCTCCATTATAGCACCGAACAGAGTGTTAAAGTCGGGGATGGAAGAGGATGAAAATGGGAAGTTTACTTATGGAGAGAACTGAGAAATGTCCTGTGTGCAGACACCAGTGTTTGACGATTGAATACATTTAAATAATGCCTCTAGACTGCAAGTGTTCATCTGTGCCTCAGTGGCCTAATGGATAAGGCACTGGCCTCCTAAGCCAGGGATTGTGGGTTCGAGTCCCATCTGAGGTGAAAACCAATATCCAGTATTACTTTTCTTGAAAAATTTATATATTTATTACATGCTTCCGCTCAGAAGCTTATGAGGTATTAGGAACTTTGAAATGGTACCATTTTACTTCTGTACTCTCCGGACTCATGCTGGTGTTCTGAAACTACAAAGTAGATTTTTAAACACCTATCTTTGTCAGATGCAACTTTGACCCGGCAGAAGATATTCCTTTGGAAAAAATGATTTGAATTGGATTGGTGTAACTGTTGTTTCTAGAGGTGGTGACAGGCTTTCAGCTACTTGAAAAGGGCAAGGCAGGATTCATGAAACGTATACAACCTTTGAGCGTGTGTAAATTGGCATATCCAGAAAGGAGCAGTTTGTACTACTGTCAAAACAGTTTCTCTCCACTTCTGGAAATATCCAGAGCTATGTAAAGCATACAACTGAGCTTTAATCTCATGAAGAAAGAGGTTTAAATGCAAAAAAGAAAACAAAAGCTTATCGTACTGGTGACATTCTCATTATATAGATTCCAAAAGAGAGCTTTAATTTAAAGGAGCTGAAAAAACACAATGGGATGTAAACCTAAATAACTATCAATATCATATTTCCCATCCTTGTATACCACCTACATTATAAAAATAAGCACAGCAGGACATATGACCGCGTGGCCTAATGGATAAGGTGTCTGACTTCGGATCAGAAGATTGAGGGTTCAAGTCCCTTCGTGGTCAGTTTTTGCCAATGGTCACACATCTCAGATTTCCATTCAGAATGGAAGCAGGCTCTTCCAATACTCTTATAGCCATCATGTTCTCATTCCTAATTATTCATGAAGTGGAGTATATACTGCACAGTCATTTAGATTGCATCTTCAGCCTAAAATCTTGTTCATGTTAGTGGCATTAAGAAGTGCTTCTATGTACACGCACGGAATATGTAATAGGGTTGCAGAATTTTGACTTGACAGAATGGGTTTTTAGCTTAAGGGTGTGTAGATGAAATGCAAGGTGTGTAAGTATGTGTTCATGGAGTGCTTCAAGTGTAAAATCTGTACGATTTGTGCAGTTAAAGTGCTAATTTTGCCTACGAGAAATAACATTACTACAGAAGAATTATAAAGGATTGGCACATTGGCTGCCTTTGCTGATGACACAGTTGGCTAATTTGTGAAGCATTGGTCTATTAAGTTGCAGAGTGTGGTTGAACTTGGTTAGCAGACTTGGTGCCTGTTTCTGTGTCCTGCTGAAGACAAGGACGGCTTGATACCACTGTCAAAGCCCAGTTTATTGAGAAAAGCATCCAGGAAAGAAGAAGTGTTGAGTCGAGAGTGGTTCTCCTCCAATTTCTCTCCACTTGCTCGAAATGCAGAGAGTCCATTATAGCACAGAACAGAGTGTTAAAGTCGGGGATGGAAGAGGATGAAAATGGGAAGTTTACTTATGGAGAGAACTGAGAAATGTCCTGTGTGCAGACACCAGTGTTTGACGATTGAATACATTTAAATAATGCCTCTAGACTGCAAGTGTTCATCTGTGCCTCAGTGGCCTAATGGATAAGGCACTGGCCTCCTAAGCCAGGGATTGTGGGTTCGAGTCCCATCTGAGGTGAAAACCAATATCCACTCTTACTTTTCCAGAAAAATTGATATATTTATTACATGCTTCCGCTCAGAAGCTTATGTGGTATTAGGAACTTTGAAATGGTACCATTTTACCTCTGTACTCTACAGAGTCATGTTGGTGTTCTGAAACTACAAAGTAGATTTTTAAACACCTATCTTTGTCAGATGCAACTTTGACCCGGGAGAAGATATTCCTTTGGAAAAAATTATTTGAATTGGATTGGTGTAACTGTTGTTTCTAGAGGTGGTGACAGGCTTTCAGCTACTTGAATAGGGCAAGTCAGGATTCATGAAACGTATACAACCTTTGAGCGTGTGTAAATTGGCATATCCAGAAAGGAGCAGTTTGTACTACTGTCAAAACAGTTCTCTCCACTTCTGGAAATATCCAGAGCTATGTAAAGCATACAACTGAGCTTTAATCTCATGAAGAAAGAGGTTTAAATGCAAAAAAGAAAACAAAAGCTTATCGTACTGGTGACATTTTCATTATATAGATTCCAAAAGAGTGCTTTAATTGAAAGGAGCTGAAAACACACAATGGGATGTAAACCTAAATAACTATCAATATCATATTTCCCATCCTTGCATACCACCTACATTATAAAAATAAGCACAGCAGGACATATGACCGCGTGGCCTAATGGATAAGGCGTCTGACTTTGGATCAGAAGATTGAGGGTTCGAGTCCCTTCGTGGTCGGTTTTTGCCAATGGTCACACAACTCAGATTTCCATTCAGAATGGAAGCAGGCTCTTCCAATACTCTTATAGCCATCATGTTCTCATTCCTAATTATTCATGAAGTGGAGTACATACTGCACAGTCATTTAGATTGCATCTTCAGCCTAAAATCTTGTTCATGTTAGTGGCATTAAGAAGTGCTTCTATGTACACGCACGGAATATGTAATAGGGTTGCAGAATTTTGACTTGACAGAATGGGTTTTTAGCTTAAGGGTGTGTAGATGAAATGCAAGGTGTGTAAGTATGTGTTCATGGAGTGCTTCAAGTGTAAAATCTGTATGATTTGTGCAGTTAAAGTGCTAATTTTGCCTACGAGAAAGAGAAGTACTACAGAAGAATTATAAAGGATTGGCACATTGGCTGCCTTTGCTGATGACACAGTTGGCTAATTTGTGAAGCATTGGTCTATTAAGTTGCAGAGTGTGGTTGAACTTGGTTAGGAGACTTGGTGCCTGTTTCTGTGTCCTGCTGAAGACAAGGACGGCTTGATACCACTGTCAAAGCCCAGTTTATTGAGAAAAGCATCCAGGAAAGAAGAAGTGTTGAGTCGAGAGTGGTTCTCCTCCAATTTCTCTCCACTTGCGCGAAATGCAGAGCCTCCATTATAGCACAGAACAGAGTGTTAAAGTCGGGGATGGAAGAGGATGAAAATGGGAAGTTTACTTATGGAGAGAACTGAGAAATGTCCTGTGTGCAGACACCAGTGTTTGACGATTGAATACATTTAAATAATGCCTCTAGACTACAAGTTTTCATCTGTGCCTCAGTGGCCTAATGGATAAGGCACTGGCCTCCTAAGCCAGGGATTGTGGGTTCGAGTCCCATCTGAGGTGAAAACCAATATCCAGTATTACTTTTCTTGAAAAATTTATATATTTATTACATGCTTCCGCTCAGAAGCTTATGAGGTATTAGGAACTTTGAAATGGTACCATTTTACTTCTGTACTCTCCGGACTCATGCTGGTGTTCTGAAACTACAAAGTAGATTTTTAAACACCTATCTTTGTCAGATGCAACTTTGACCCGGCAGAAGATATTCCTTTGGAAAAAATGATTTGAATTGGATTGGTGTAACTGTTGTTTCTAGAGGTGGTGACAGGCTTTCAGCTACTTGAAAAGGGCAAGGCAGGATTCATGAAACGTATACAACCTTTGAGCGTGTGTAAATTGGCATATCCAGAAAGGAGCAGTTTGTACTACTGTCAAAACAGTTTCTCTCCACTTCTGGAATTATCCAGAGCTATGTAAAGCATACAACTGAGCTTTAATCTCATGAAGAAAGAGGTTTAAATGCAAAAAAGAAAACAAAAGCTTATCGTACTGGTGACATTCTCATTATATAGATTCCAAAAGAGAGCTTTAATTTAAAGGAGCTGAAAAAACACAATGGGATGTAAACCTAAATAACTATCAATATCATATTTCCCATCCTTGTATACCACCTACATTATAAAAATAAGCACAGCAGGACATATGACCGCGTGGCCTAATGGATAAGGTGTCTGACTTCGGATCAGAAGATTGAGGGTTCAATTCCCTTCGTGGTCAGTTTTTGCCAATGGTCACACATCTCAGATTTCCATTCAGAATGGAAGCAGGCTCTTCCAATACTCTTATAGCCATCATGTTCTCATTCCTAATTATTCATGAAGTGGAGTATATACTGCACAGTCATTTAGATTGCATCTTCAGCCTAAAATCTTGTTCATGTTAGTGGCATTAAGAAGTGCTTCTATGTACACGCACGGAATATGTAATAGGGTTGCAGAATTTTGACTTGACAGAATGGGTTTTTAGCTTAAGGGTGTGTAGATGAAATGCAAGGTGTGTAAGTATGTGTTCATGGAGTGCTTCAAGTGTAAAATCTGTACGATTTGTGCAGTTAAAGTGCTAATTTTGCCTACGAGAAATAACATTACTACAGAAGAATTATAAAGGATTGGCACATTGGCTGCCTTTGCTGATGACACAGTTGGCTAATTTGTGAAGCATTGGTCTATTAAGTTGCAGAGTGTGGTTGAACTTGGTTAGGAGACTTGGTGCCTGTTTCTGTGTCCTGCTGAAGACAAGGACGGCTTGATACCACTGTCAAAGCCCAGTTTATTGAGAAAAGCATCCAGGAAAGAAGAAGTGTTGAGTCGAGAGTGGTTCTCCTCCAATTTCTCTCCACTTGCTCGAAATGCAGAGAGTCCATTATAGCACAGAACAGAGTGTTAAAGTCGGGGATGGAAGAGGATGAAAATGGGAAGTTTACTTATGGAGAGAACTGAGAAATGTCCTGTGTGCAGACACCAGTGTTTGACGATTGAATACATTTAAATAATGCCTCTAGACTGCAAGTGTTCATCTGTGCCTCAGTGGCCTAATGGATAAGGCACTGGCCTCCTAAGCCAGGGATTGTGGGTTCGAGTCCCATCTGAGGTGAAAACCAATATCCACTCTTACTTTTCCAGAAAAATTGATATATTTATTACATGCTTCCGCTCAGAAGCTTATGTGGTATTAGGAACTTTGAAATGGTACCATTTTACTTCTGTACTCTAAAGAGTCATGTTGGTGTTCTGAAACTACAAAGTAGATTTTTAAACACCTATCTTTGTCAGATGCAACTTTGACCCGGGAGAAGATATTCCTTTGGAAAAAATTATTTGAATTGGATTGGTGTAACTGTTGTTTCTAGAGGTGGTGACAGGCTTTCAGCTACTTGAATAGGGCAAGTCAGGATTCATGAAACGTATACAACCTTTGAGCGTGTGTAAATTGGCATATCCAGAAAGGAGCAGTTTGTACTACTGTCAAAACAGTTTCTCTCCACTTCTGGAAATATCCAGAGCTATGTAAAGCATACAACTGAGCTTTAATCTCATGAAGAAAGAGGTTTAAATGCAAAAAAGAAAACAAAAGCTTATCGTACTGGTGACATTCTCATTATATAGATTCCAAAAGAGTACTTTAATTGAAAGGAGCTGAAAAAACACAATGGGATGTAAACCTAAATAACTATCAATATCATATTTCCCATCCTTGCATACCACCTACATTATAAAAATAAGCACAGCAGGACATATGACCGCGTGGCCTGATGGATAAGGTGTCTGACTTCTGATCAGAAGATTGAGGGTTCGAGTCCCTTCGTGGTCGGTTTTTGCCAATGGACACACAACTCAGCTTTCCGTTCAGAATGGAAGCAGGCTCTTCCAATACTATTATAGCCATCATGTTCTCATTCCTAATTATTCATGAAGTGGAGTACATACTGCACAGTCATTTAGATTGCATCTTCAGCCTAAAATCTTGTCCATGTTAGTGGCATTAAGAAGTGCTTCTATGTACACGCACTGAATATGTAATAGGATTGCAGAATTTTGACTTGACAGAATGGGTTTTTAGCTTAAGGGTGTGTAGATGAAATGCAAGGTGTGTAAGTATGTGTTCATGGAGTGCTTCAAGTTTAAAAATCTGTATGATTTGTGCAGTTAAAGTGCTAATTTTGCCTACGAGAAAGAAAAGTACTACAGAAGAATTATAAAGGATTGGCACATTGGCTGCCTTTGCTGATGACACAGTTGGCTAATTTGTAAAGCATTGGTCTATTAAGTTGCAGAGTGTGGTTGAACTTGGTTAGGAGACTTGGTGCCTGTTTCTGTGTCCTGCTGAAGACAAGGACGGCTTGTTACCACTGTCAAAGCCCAGTTTATTGAGAAAAGCATCCAGGAAAGAAGAAGTGTTGAGTCGAAAGTGGTTCTCCTCCAATTTCTCTCCACTTGCTCGAAATGCAGAGCCTCCATTATAGCACAGAACAGAGTGTTAAAGTCGGGGATGGAAGAGGATGAAAATGGGAAGTTTACTTATGGAGAGAACTGAGAAATGTCCTGTGTGCAGACACCAGTGTTTGACGGTTGAATACATTTAAATAATGCCTCTAGACTGCAAGTGTTCATCTGTGCCTCAGTGGCCTAATGGATAAGGCACTGGCCTCCTAAGCCAGGGATTGTGGGTTCGAGTCCCATCTGAGGTGAAAACCAATATCCACTATTACTTTTCTAGAAAAATTTATTTATTTATTACATGCTTCCCCTCAGAAGCTTATGAGGTATTAGGAACTTTGAAATGGTACCATTTTACTTCTGTACTCTCCGGACTTATGTTGGTGTTCTGAAACTACAAAGTAGATTTTTAAACACCTATCTTTGTCGGATACAACTTTGACCCGTCAGAAGATATTCCTTTGGAAAAAATGATTTGAATTGGATTGGTGTAACTGTTGTTTCTAGAGGTGGTGACAGGCTTTCAGCTACTTGAATAGGGCAAGTCAGGATTCATGAAACGTATACAACCTTTGAGCGTGTGTAAATTGGCATATCCAGAAAGGAGCAGTTTGTACTACTGTCAAAACAGTTCTCTCCACTTCTGGAAATATCCAGAGCTATGTAAAGCATACAACTGACCTTTAATCTCATGAAGAAAGAGGTTTAAATGCAAAAAAGAAAACAAAAGCTTATCGTACTGGTGACATTTTCATTATATAGATTCCAAAAGAGTGCTTTAATGGAAAGGAGCTGAAAACACACAATGGGATGTAAACCGAAATAACTATCAATATCATATTTCCCATCGTTGCATACCACCTACATTATAAAAATAAGCACAGCAGGACATATGACAGCGTGGCCTAATGGATAAGGCCTCTGACTTCGGCTCAGAAGATTGAGGGTTCGAGTCCCTTCGTGGTCGGTTTTTGCCAATGGTCACACAACTCAGATTTCCATTCAGAATGGAAGCAGGCTCTTCCAATACTCTTATAGCCATCATGTTCTCATTCCTAATTATTCATGAAGTGGAGTACATACTGCACAGTCATTTAGATTGCATCTTCAGCCTAAAATCTTGTTCATGTTAGTGGCATTAAGAAGTGCTTCTATGAACACGCATGGAATATGTAATAGGGTTGCAGAATTTTGACTTGACAGAATGGGTTTTTAGCTTAAGGGTGTGTAGATGAAATGCAAGGTGTGTAAGTATGTGTTCATGGAGTGCTTCAAGTGTAAAATCTATATGATTTGTGCAGTTAACGTGCTAATTTTGCCTACTAGAAAGAGAAGTACTACAGAAGAATTATAAAGGATTGGCACATTGGCTTCCTTTGCTGATGACACAGTTGGCTAATTTGTGAAGCATTGGTCTATTAAGTTGCAGAGTGTGGTTGAACTTGGTTAGGAGACTTGGTGCCTGTTTCTGTGTCCTGCTGAAGACAAGGACGGCTTGATACCACTGTCAAAGCCCAGTTTATTGAGAAAAGCATCCAGGAAAGAAGAAGTGTTGCGTCGAGAGTGGTTCTCCTCCAATTTCTCTCCACTTGCTCGAAATGCAGAGAGTCCATTATAGCACAGAACAGAGTGTTAAAGTCGGGGATGGAAGAGGATGAAAATGGGAAGTTTACTTATGGAGAGAACTGAGAAATGTCCTGTGTGCAGACACCAGTGTTTGACGATTGAATACATTTAAATAATGCCTCTAGACTGCAAGTGTTTATCTGTGCCTCAGTGGCCTAATGGATAAGGCACTGGCCTCCTAAGCCAGGGATTGTGGGTTCGAGTCCCATCTGAGGTGAAAACCAATATCCACTCTTACTTTTCCAGAAAAATTGATATATATATTACATGCTTCCGCTCAGAAGCTTATGTGGTATTAGGAACTTTGAAATGGTACCATTTTACTTCTGTACTCTTCAGAGTCATGTTGGTGTTCTGAAACTACAAAGTAGATTTTTAAACACCTATCTTTGTCGGATACAACTTTGACCCGTCAGAAGATATTCCTTTGGAAAAAATGATTTGAATTGGATTGGTGTAACTGTTGTTTCTAGAGGTGGTGACAGGCTTTCAGCTACTTGAATAGGGCAAGTCAGGATTCATGAAACGTATACAACCTTTGAGCGTGTGTAAATTGGCATATCCAGAAAGGAGCAGTTTGTACTACTGTCTAAACAGTTTCTCTACCCTTCTGGAAAAATCCAGAGCTATGTAAAGCATACAACTGAGCTTTGATCTCATGAAGAAAGAGGTTTAAATGCAAAAAAGAAAACAAAAGCTTATCGTACTGGTGACATTCTCATTATATAGATTCCAAAAGAGTGCTTTAATTGAAAGGAGCTGAAAAAACACAATGGGATGTAAACCTAAATAACTATCAATATCATATTTCCCATCCTTGCATACCACCTACATTATAAAAATAAGCACAGCAGGACATATGACAGCGTGGCCTGATGGATAAGGTGTCCGACTTCGGATCAGAAGATTGAGGGTTCGAGTCCCTTCGTGGTCGGTTTTTGCCAATGGTCACACAACTCAGCTTTCCATTCAGAATTGAAGCAGGCTCTTCCAATACTCTTATAGCCATCATGTTCTCATTCCTAATTATTCATGAAGTGGAGTACATACTGCACAGTCATTTAGATTGCATCTTCAGCCTAAAATCGTGTCCATGTTAGTGGCATTAAGAAGTGCTTCTATGTACACGCACTGAATATGTAATAGGGTTGCAGAATTTTGACTTGACAGAATGGGTTTTTAGCTTAAGGGTGTGTAGATGAAATGCAAGGTGTGTAAGTATGTGTTCATGGAGTGCTTCAAGTGTAAAAATCTGTATGATTTGTGCAGTTAAAGTGCTAATTTTGCCTACGAGAAAGAAAAGCACTTCAGAAGAATTATAAAGGTTTTGCACATTGGCTGCCTTTGCTGATGACACAGTTGGCTAATTTGGAAAGCATTGGTCTATTAAGTTGCAGAGTGTGGTTGAACTTGGTTAGCAGACTTGGTGCCTGTTTCCGTGTCCTGCTGAAGACAAGGACGGCTTGATACCACTGTCAAAGCCCAGTTTATTGAGAAAAGCATCCAGGAAAGAAGAAGTGTTGAGTCGAAAGTGGTTCTCCTCCAATTTCTCTCCACTTGCGCGAAATGCAGAGCCTCCATTATAGCACAGAACAGAGTGTTAAAGTCGGGGATGGAAGAGGATGAAAATGGGAAGTTTACTTATGGAGAGAACTGAGAAATGTCCTGTGTGCAGACACCAGTGTTTGACGATTGAATACATTTAAATAATGCCTCTAGACTGCAAGTGCTCATCTGTGCCTCAGTGGCCTAATGGATAAGGCACTGGCCTCCTAAGCCAGGGATTGTGGGTTCGAGTCACATCTGAGGTGAAAACCAATATCCAGTATTACTTTTCTTGAAAAATTTATATATTTATTACATGCTTCCGCCCAGAAGCTTATGAGGTATTAGGAACTTTGAAATGGTACCATTTTACTTCTGTACTCTCCGGACTCATGTTGGTGTTCTGAAACTACAAAGTAGATTTTTAAACACCTATCTTTGTCAGATGCAACTTTGACCCGGCAGAAGATATTCCTTTGGAAAAAATGATTTGAATTGGATTGGTGTAACTGTTGTTTCTAGAGGTGGTGACAGGCTTTCAGCTACTTGAATAGGGCAAGGCAGGATTCATGAAACGTATACAACCTTTGAGCGTGTGTAAATTGGCATATCCAGAAAGGAGCAGTTTGTACTACTGTCAAAACAGTTTCTCTCCACTTCTGGAAATATCCAGAGCTATGTAAAGCATACAACTGAGCTTTAATCTCATGAAGAAAGAGGTTTAAATGCAAAAAAGAAAACAAAAGCTTATCGTACTGGTGACATTCTCATTATATAGATTCCAAAAGAGAGGTTTAATTGAAAGGAGCTGAAAAAACACAATGGGATGTAAACCTAAATAACTATCAATATCATATTTCCCATCCTTGTATACCACCTACATTATAAAAATAAGCACAGCAGGACATATGACCGCGTGGCCTAATGGATAAGGTGTCTGACTTCGGATCAGAAGATTGAGGGTTCAAGTCCCTTCGTGGTCAGTTTTTGCCAATGGTCACACATCTCAGATTTCCATTCAGAATGGAAGCAGGCTCTTCCAATACTCTTATAGCCATCATGTTCTCATTCCTAATTATTCATGAAGTGGAGTACATACTGCACAGTCATTTAGATTGCATCTTCAGCCTAAAATCTTGTTCATGTTAGTGGCATTAAGAAGTGCTTCTATGTACACGCACGGAATATGTAATAGGGTTGCAGAATTTTGACTTGACAGAATGGGTTTTTAGCTTAAGGGTGTGTAGATGAAATGCAAGGTGTGTAAGTATGTGTTCATGGAGTGCTTCAAGTGTAAAATCTGTACGATTTGTGCAGTTAAAGTGCTAATTTTGCCTACGAGAAATAAAATTACTACAGAAGAATTATAAAGGATTGGCACATTGGCTGCCTTTGCTGATGACACAGTTGGCTAATTTGTGAAGCATTGGTCTATTAAGTTGCAGAGTGTGGTTGAACTTGGATAGGAGACTTGGTGCCTGTTTCGGTGTCCTGCTGAAGACAAGGACGGCTTGATACCACTGTCAAAGCCCAGTTTATTGAGAAAAGCATCCAGGAAAGAAGAAGTGTTGAGTCGAGAGTGGTTCTCCTCCAATTTCTCTCCACTTGCTCGAAATGCAGAGAGTCCATTACAGCACAGAACAGAGTGTTAAAGTCGGGGATGGAAGAGGATGAAAATGGGAAGTTTACTTATGGAGAGAACTGAGAAATGTCCTGTGTGCAGACACCAGTGTTTGACGATTGAATACATTTAAATAATGCCTCTAGAGTGCAAGTGTTTATCTGTGCCTCAGTGGCCTAATGGATAAGGCACTGGCCTCCTAAGCCAGGGATTGTGGGTTCGAGTCCCATCTGAGGTGAAAACCAATATCCACTCTTACTTTTCCAGAAAAATTGATATATTTATTACATGCTTCCGCTCAGAAGCTTATGTGGTATTAGGAACTTTGAAATGGTACCATTTTACTTCTGTACTCTTCAGAGTCATGTTGGTGTTCTGAAACTACAAAGTAGATTTTTAAACACCTATCTTTGTCAGATGCAACTTTGACCCGGGAGAAGATATTCCTTTGGAAAAAATTATTTGAATTGGATTGGTGTAACTGTTGTTTCTAGTGGTGGTGACAGGCTTTCAACTACTTGAATAGGGCAAGTCAGGATTCATGAAACGTATACAACCTTTGAGCGTGTGTAAATTGGCATATCCAGAAAGGAGCAGTTTTTACTACTGTCAAAATAGTTTCTCTCCACCTCTAGAAATATCCAGAGCTATGTAAAGCATACAACTGAGCTTTATTCTCATGAAGAAAGAGGTTTAAATGCAAAAAAGAAAACAAAAGCTTATCGTACTGGTGACATTCTCATTATATAGATTCCAAAAGAGTGCTTTAATTGAAAGGAGCTGAAAAAACACAATGGGATGTAAACCTAAATAACTATCAATATCATATTTCCCATCCTTGCATACCACCTACATTATAAAAATGAGCACAGCAGGACATATGACCGCGTGGCCTGATGGATAAGGTGTCTGACTTCGGATCAGAAGATTGAGGGTTCGAGTCCCTTCGTGGTCGGTTTTTGCCAATGGACACACAACTCAGCTTTCCGTTCAGAATGGAAGCAGGCTCTTCCAATACTCTTATAGCCATCATGTTCTCATTCCTAATTATTCATGAAGTGGAGTACATACTGCACAGTCATTTAGATTGCATCTTCAGCCTAAAATCTTGTCCATGTTAGTGGCATTAAGAAGTGCTTCTATGTACACGCACTGAATATGTAATAGGGTTGCAGAATTTTGACTTGACAGAATGGGTTTTTAGCTTAAGGGTGTGTAGATGAAATGCAAGGTGTGTAAGTATGTGTTCATGGAGTGCTTCAAGTTTAAAAATCTGTATGATTTGTGCAGTTAAAGTGCTAATTTTACCTACGAGAAAGAAAAGTACTACAGAAGAATTATAAAGGATTGACACATTGGCTACCTTTGCTGATGACACAGTTGGCTAATTTGTAAAGCATTGGTCTATTAAGTTGCAGAGTGTGGTTGAACTTGGTTAGGAGACTTGGTGCCTGTTTCTGTGTCCTGCTGAAGACAAGGACGGCTTGATACCACTGTCAAAGCCCAGTTTATTGAGAAAAGCATCCAGGAAAGAAGAAGTGTTGAGTCGAAAGTGGTTCTCCTCCAATTTCTCTCCACTTGCTCGAAATGCAGAGCCTCCATTATAGCACAGAACAGAGTGTTAAAGTCGGGGATGGAAGAGGATGAAAATGGGAAGTTTACTTATGGAGAGAACTGAGAAATGTCCTGTGTGCAGACACCAGTGTTTGACGATTGAATACATTTAAATAATGCCTCTAGACTGTAAGTGTTTATCTGTGCCTCAGTGGCCTAATGGATAAGGCACTGGCCTCCTAAGCCAGGGATTGTGGGTTCAAGTCCCATCTGAGGTGAAAATCAATATCCACTCTTACTTTTCCAGAAAAATTGATATATTTATTACATGCTTCCGCTCAGAAGCTTATGTGGTATTTGGAACTTTGAAATGGTACCATTTTACTTCTGTACTCTTCAGAGTCATGTTGGTGTTCTGAAACTACAAAGTAGATTTTTAAACACCTATCTTTGTCAGATGCAACTTTGACCCGGGAGAAGATATTCCTTTGGAAAAAATTATTTGAATTGGATTGGTGTAACTGTTGTTTCTAGAGGTGGTGACAGGCTTTCAGCTACTTGAATAGGGCAAGTTAGGATTCATGAAACGTATACAACCTTTGAGCGTGTGTAAATTGGCATATCCAGAAAGGAGCAGTTTTTACTACTGTCAAAACAGTTTCTCTCCACCTCTAGAAATATCCAGAGCTATGTAAAGCATACAACTGAGCTTTATTCTCATGAAGAAAGAGGTTTAAATGCAAAAAAGAAAACAAAAGCTTATCGTACTGGTGACATTTTCATTATATAGATTACAAAAGAGTGCTTTAATTGAAAGGAGCTGAAAACACACAATGGGATGTAAACCTAAATAACTATCAATATCATATTTCCCATCCTTGCATACCACCTACATTATAAAAATAAACACAGCAGGACATATGACCGCGTGGCCTAATGGATAAGGCGTCTGACTTCGGATCAGAAGATTGAGGGTTCGAGTCCCTTCGTGGTCGGTTTTTGCCAATGGTCACACAACTCAGATTTCCATTCAGAATGGAAGCAGGCTCTTCCAATACTCTTATAGCCATCATGTTCTCATTCCTAATTATTCACGAAGTGGAGTACATACTGCACAGTCATTTAGATTGCATCTTCAGCCTAAAATCTTGTTCATGTTAGTGGCATTAAGAAGTGCTTCTATGTACACGCACGGAATATGTAATAGGGTTGCAGAATTTTGACTTGACAGAATGGGTTTTTAGCTTAAGGGTGTGTAGATGAAATGCAAGGTGTGTAAGTATGTGTTCATGGAGTGCTTCAAGTGTAAAATCTGTATGATTTGTGCAGTTAAAGTGCTAATTTTGCCTACAAGAAAGAGAAGTACTACAGAAGAATTATAAAGGATTGGCACATTGGCTGCCTTTGCTGATGACACAGTTGGCTAATTTGTGAAGCATTGGTCTATTAAGTTGCAGAGTGTGGTTGAACTTGGTTAGGAGACTTGGTGCCTGTTTCTGTGTCCTGCTGAAGACAAGGACGGCTTGATACCACTGTCAAAGCCCAGTTTATTGAGAAAAGCATCCAGGAAAGAAGAAGTGTTGAGTCGAAAGTGGTTCTCCTCCAATTTCTCTCCACTTGCGCGAAATGCAGAGCCTCCATTATAGCACAGAAAAGAGTGTTAAAGTCGGGGATGGAAGAGGATGAAAATGGGAAGTTTACTTATGGAGAGAACTGAGAAATGTCTTGTGTGCAGACACCACTGTTTGACGATTGAATACATTTAATTAATGCCTCCAGACTGCAACTGTATATCTGTGCCTCAGTGGCCTAATGGATAAGGCACTGGCCTCCTAAGCCAGCGATTGTGGGTTCGAGTCCCATCTGAGGTGAAAACCAATATCCACTATTACTTTTCTAGAAAAATGTATATATTTATTACATGCTTCCGCTCAGAAGCTTAAAAAGGTATTAGGAACTTTGAAATGGTACCATTTTACTTCTGTACTCTTCAGGGTCATGTTGATGTTCTGAAACTACAAAGTAGATTTTTAAACACCTATCTTTGTCGGATACAACTTTGACCCTTCAGAAGATATTCCTTTGGAAAAAATGATTTGAATTGGATTGGTGTAACTGTTGTTTCTAGAGGTGGTGACAGGCTTTCAGCTACTTGAATAGGGCAAGTCAGGATTCATGAAACGTATACAACCTTTGAGCGTGTGTAAATTGGCATATCCAGAAAGGAGCAGTTTGTACTACTGTCAAAACAGTTTCTCTACCCTTCTGGAAAAATGCAGAGCTATGTAAATCATACAACTGAGCTTTAATCTCATGAAGAAAGAGGTTTAAATGCAAAAAAGAAAACAAAAGCTTATCGTACTGGTGACATTCTCATTATATAGATTCCAAAAGAGTGCTTTAATTGAAAGGAGCTGAAAAAACACAATGGGATGTAAACCTAAATAACTATCAATATCATATTTCCCAGCCTTGCATACCACCTACATTATAAAAATAAGCACAGCAGGACATATGACCGCGTGGCCTAATGGATAAGGTGTCTGACTTCGGATCAGAAGATTGAGGGTTCGAGTCCCTTCGTGGTCGGTTTTTGCCAATGGTCACACAACTCAGCTTTCCATTCAGAATGGAAGCAGGCTCTTCCAATACTCTTATAGACATCATGTTCTCATTCCTAATTATTCATGAAGTGGAGTACATACTGCACAG
>NC_141693.1:1545670988-1545678488 GCF_964263255.1 Lissotriton vulgaris | reverse complement strand
TAATTTTGCCTACGAGAAAGAGAAGTACTACAGAAGAATTATAAAGGATTGGCACATTGGCTGCCTTTGCTGATGACACAGTTGGCTAATTTGTGAAGCATTGGTCTATTAAGTTGCAGAGTGTGGTTGAACTTGGTTAGGAGACTTGGTGCCTGTTTCTGTGTCCTGCTGAAGACAAGGACGGCTTGATACCACTGTCAAAGCCCAGTTTATTGAGAAAAGCATCCAGGAAAGAAGAAGTGTTGAGTCGAAAGTGGTTCTCCTCCAATTTCTCTCCACTTGCTCGAAATGCAGAGCCTCCATTATAGCACAGAACAGAGTGTTAAAGTCGGGGATGGAAGAGGATGAAAATGGGAAGTTTACTTATGGAGAGAACTGAGAAATGTCCTGTGTGCAGACACCAGTGTTTGACGATTGAATACATTTAAATAATGCCTCTAGACTGCAAGTGTTTATCTGTGCCTCAGTGGCCTAATGGATAAGGCACTGGCCTCCTAATTCAGGGATTGTGGGTTCGAGTCCCATGTGAGGTGAAAACCAATATCCACTCTTACTTTTCCAGAAAAATTGATATATTTATTACATGCTTCCGCTCAGAAGCTTATGTGGTATTAGGAACTTTGAAATGGTACCATTTTACTTCTGTACTCTTCAGAGTCATGTTGGTGTTCTGAAACTACAAAGTAGATTTTTAAACACCTATCTTTGTCAGATGCAACTTTGACCCGGGAGAAGATATTCCTTTGGAAAAAATTATTTGAATTGGATTGGTGTAACTGTTGTTTCTAGAGGTGGTGACAGGCTTTCAGCTACTTGAATAGGGCAAGTCAGGATTCATGAAACGTATACAACCTTTGAGCGTGTGTAAATTGGCATATCCAGAAAGGAGCCGTTTTTACTACTGTCAAAACAGTTTCTCTCCACCTCTAGAAATATCCAGAGCTATGTAAAGCATACAACTGAGCTTTATTCTCATGAAGGAAGAGGTTTAAATGCAAAAAAGAAAACAAAAGCTTATCGTACTGGTGACATTTTCATTATATAGATTCCAAAAGAGTGCTTTAATTGAAAGGAGCTGAAAACACACAATGGGATGTAAACCTAAATAACTATCAATATCATATTTCCCATCCTTGCATACCACCTACATTATAAAAATAAGCACAGCAGGGCATATGACCGCGTGTCCTAATGGATAAGGCGTCTGACTTCGGATCAGAAGATTGAGGGTTCGAGTCCCTTTGTGGTCGGTTTTTGCCAATGGTCACACAACTCAGATTTCCATTCAGAATGGAAGCAGGCTCTTCCAATACTCTTATAGCCATCATGTTCTCATTCCTAATTATTCATGAAGTGGAGTACATACTGCACAGTCATTTAGATTGCATCTTCAGCCTAAAATCTTGTTCATGTTAGTGGCATTAAGAAGTGCTTCTATGTACACGCACGGAATATGTAATAGGGTTGCAGAATTTTGACTTGACAGAATGGGTTTTTAGCTTAAGGGTGTGTAGATGAAATGCTAGGTGTGTAAGTATGTGTTCATGGAGTGCTTCAAGTGTAAAATCTGTATGATTTGTGCAGTTAAAGTGCTAATTTTGCCTACGAGAAAGAGAAGTACTACAGAAGAATTATAAAGGATTGGCACATTGGCTGCCTTTGCTGATGACACAGTTGGCTAATTTGTGAAGCATTGGTCTATTAAGTTGCAGAGTGTGGTTGAACTTGGTTAGGAGACTTGGTGCCTGTTTCTGTGTCCTGCTGAAGACAAGGACGGCTTGATACCACTGTCAAAGCCCAGTTTATTGAGAAAAGCATCCAGGAAAGACGAAGTGTTGAGTCGAGAGTGGTTCTCCTTCAATTTCTCTCCACTTGCTCGAAATGCAGAGAGTCCATTATATCACAGAACAGAGTGTTAAAGTCGGGGATGGAAGAGGATCAAAATGGGAAGTTTACTTATGGAGAGAACTGAGAAATGTCCTGTGTGCAGACACCAGTGTTTGACGATTGAATACATTTAAATAATGCCTCTAGATTGCAAGTGTTCATCTGTGCCTCAGTGGCCTAATGGATAAGGCACTGACCTCCTAAGCCAGGGATTGTGGGTTCGAGTCCCATCTGAGGTGAAAACTAATATCCAGTATTACTTTTCTTGAAAAATTTATATATTTATTACATGCTTCCGCTCAGAAGCTTATGAGGTATTAGAAACTTTGAAATGGTACCATTTTACTTCTGTACTCCCCGGACTCATGTTGGTGTTCTGAAACTACAAAGTAGATTTTTAAACACCTATCTTTGTCAGATGCAACTTTGACCCGGCAGAAGATATTCCTTTGGAAAAAATGATTTGAATTGGATTGGTGTAACTGTTGTTTCTAGAGGTAGTGACAGGCTTTCAGCTACTTGAATAGGGCAAGGCAGGATTCATGAAACGTATACAACCTTTGAGCGTGTGTAAATTGGCATATCCAGAAAGGAGCAGTTTGTAATACTGTCAAAACAGTTTCTCTCCACTTCTGGAAATATCCAGAGCTATGTAAAGCATACAACTGAGCTTTAATCTCATGAAGAAAGAGGTTTAAATGCAAAAAAGAAAACAAAAGCTTATCGTACAGGTGACATTCTCATTATATAGATTCCAAAAGAGTGCTTTAATTGAAAGGAGCTGAAAAAACACAATGGGATGTAAACCTAAATAACTATCAATATCATATTTCCCATCCTTGCATACCACCTACATTATAAAAATGAGCGCAGCAGGACATATGACCGCGTGGCCTGATGGATAAGGTGTCTGACTTCTGATCAGAAGATTGAGGGTTCGAGTCCCTTCGTGGTCGGTTTTTGCCAATGGACACACAACTCAGCTTTCCGTTCAGAATGGAAGCAGGCTCTTCAAATACTCTTATAGCCATCATGTTCTCATTCCTAATTATTCATGAAGTGGAGTACATACTGCACAGTCATTTAGATTGCATCTTCAGTCTAAAATCTTGTCCATGTTAGTGGCATTAAGAAGTGCTTCTATGTACACGCACTGAAAATGTAATAGGGTTGCAGAATTTTGACTTGACAGAATGGGTTTTTAGCTTAAGGGTGTGTAGATGAAATGCAAGGTGTGTAAGTATGTGTTCATGGAGTGCTTCAAGTTTAAAAATCTGTATGATTTGTGCAGTTAAAGTGCTAATTTTGCCTACGAGAAAGAAAAGTACTACAGAAGAATTATAAAGGATTGGCACATTGGCTGCCTTTGCTGATGACACAGTTGGCTAATTTGTAAAGCATTGGTCTATTAAGTTGCAGAGTGTGGTTGAACTTGGTTAGGAGACTTGGTGCCTGTTTCTGTGTCCTGCTGAAGACAAGGACGGCTTGATACCACTGTCAAAGCCCAGTTTATTGAGAAAAGCATCCAGGAAAGAAGAAGTGTTGAGTCGAAAGTGGTTCTCCTCCAATTTCTCTCCACTTGCTCGAAATGCAGAGCCTCCATTATAGCACAGAACAGAGTGTTAAAGTCGGGGATGGAAGAGGATGAAAATGGGAAGTTTACTTATGGAGAGAACTGAGAAATGTCCTGTGTGCAGACACCAGTGTTTGACGATTGAATACATTTAAATAATGCCTCTAGACTGCAAGTGTTCATCTGTGCCTCAGTGGCCTAATGGATAAGGCACTGGCCTCCTAAGCCAGGGATTGTGGGTTCGAGTCCCATCTGAGGTGAAAACCAATATCCACTATTACTTTTCTAGAAAAATTTATTTATTACATGCTTCCCCTCAGAAGCTTATGAGGTATCAGGAACTTTGAAATGGTACCATTTTACTTCTGTACTCTCCGGACTTATGTTGGTGTTCTGAAACTACAAAGTAGATTTTTAAACACCTATCTTTGTCAGATGCAACTTTGACCCAGCAGAAGATATTCCTTTGGAAAAAATGATTTGAATTGGATTGGTGTAACTGTTGTTTCTAGAGGTGGTGACAGGCTTTCAGCTACTTGAATAGGGCAAGTCAGGATTCATGAAACACATACAACCTTTGAGCGTGTGTAAATTGGCATATCCAGAAAGGAGCAGTTTGTACTACTGTCAAAACAGTTTCTCTCCACTTCTGGAAATATCCAGAGCTATGTAAAGCATAAAACTGAGCTTTAATCTCATGAAGAAAGAGGTTTAAATGCAAAAAAGAAAACAAAAGCTTATCGTACTGGTGACATTTTCATTATATAGATTCCAAAAGAGTGCTTTAATTGAAAGGAGCTGAAAACACACAATGGGATGTAAACCTAAATAACTATCAATATCATATTTCCCATCCTTGCATACAACCTACATTATAAAAATAAGCACAGCAGGACATATGACTGCGTGGCCTAATGGATAAGGTGTCTGACTTCGGATCAGAAGATTGAGGGTTCGAGTCCCTTCGTGGTCAGTTTTTGCCAATGGTCACACATCTCAGATTTCCATTCAGAATGGAAGCAGGCTCTTCCAATACTCTTATAGCCATCATGTTCTCATTCCTAATTATTCATGAAGTGGAGTCCATACTGCACAGTCATTTAGATTGCATCTTCAGCCTAAAATCTTGTTCATGTTAGTGGCATTAAGAAGTGCTTCTATGTACACGCACTGAATATGTAATAGGGTTGCAGAATTTTGACTTGACAGAATAGGTTTTTAGCTTAAGGGTGTGTAGATGAAATGCAAGGTGTGTAAGTATGTGTTCATGGAGTGCTTCAAGTGTAAAATCTGTATGATTTGTGCAGTTAAAGTGCTAATTTTGCCTACGAGAAAGAGAAGTACTACAGAAGAATTATAAAGGATTGGCACATTGGCTGCCTTTGCTGATGACACAGTTGGCTAATTTGTGAAGCATTGGTCTATTAAGTTGCAGAGTGTGGTTGAACTTGGTTAGGAGACTAGGTGCCTGTTTCTGTGTCCTGCTGAAGACAAGGACGGCTTGATACCACTGTCAAAGCCCAGTTTATTGAGAAAAGCATCCAGGAAAGAAGAAGTGTTGAGTCGAAAGTGGTTCTCCTCCAATTTCTCTCCACTTGCTCGAAATGCAGAGCCTCCATTATAGCACAGAACAGAGTGTTAAAGTCGGGGATGGAAGAGGATGAAAATGGGAAGTTTACTTATGGAGAGAACTGAGAAATGTCCTGTGTGCAGACACCAGTGTTTGACGATTGAATACATTTAAATAATGCCTCTAGACTGCAAGTGTTTATCTGTGCCTCAGTGGCCTAATGGATAAGGCACTGGCCTCCTAAGCCAGGGATTGTGGGTTCGAGTCCCATCTGAGGTGAAAACCAATATCCACTCTTTCTTTTCCAGAAAAATTGATATATTTATTACATGCTTACGCTCAGAAGCTTATGTGGTATTAGGAACTTTGAAATGGTACCATTTTACTTCTGTACTCTTCAGAGTCATGTTGGTGTTCTGAAACTACAAAGTAGATTTTTAAACACCTATCTTTGTCAGATGCAACTTTGACCCGGGAGAAGATATTCCTTTGGAAAAAAATATTTGAATTGGATTGGTGTAACTGTTGTTTCTAGAGGTGGTGACAGGCTTTCAGCTACTTGAATAGGGCAAGTCAGGATTCATGAAACGTATACAACCTTTGAGCGTGTGTAAATTGGCATATCCAGAAAGGAGCAGTTTGTACTACTGTCAAAACAGTTTCTCTACCCTTCTGGAAAAATGCAGAGCTATGTAAATCATACAACTGAGCTTTAATCTCATGAAGAAAGAGGTTTAAATGCAAAAAAGAAAACAAAAGCTTATCGTACTGGTGACATTCTCATTATATAGATTCCAAAAGAGTGCTTTAATTGAAAGGAGCTGAAAAAACACAATGGGATGTAAACCTAAATAACTATCAATATCATATTTCCCAGCCTTGCATACCACCTACATTATAAAAATAAGCACAGCAGGACATATGACCGCGTGGCCTAATGGATAAGGTGTCTGACTTCGGATCAGAAGATTGAGGGTTTGAGTCCCTTCGTGGTCGGTTTTTGCCAATGGTCACACAACTCAGCTTTCCATTCAGAATGGAAGCAGGCTCTTCCAATACTCTTATAGACATCATGTTCTCATTCCTAATTATTCATGAAGTGGAGTACATACTGCACAGTCATTTAGATTGCATCTTCAGCCTAAAATCTTGTCCATGTTAGTGGCATTAAGAAGTGCTTCTATGTACACGCATGGAATATGTAATAGGGTTGCCGAATTTTGACTTGACAGAATGGGTTTTTAGCTTAAGGGTGTGTAGATGAAATGCAAGGTGTGTAAGTATGTGTTCATGGAGTGCTTCAAGTGTAAAATCTGTATGATTTGTGCAGTTAAAGTGCCAATTTTGCCTACGAGAAAGAGAAGTACTACAGAAGAATTATAAAGGATTGGCACATTGGCTGCCTTTGCTGATGACACAGTTGGCTAATTTGTGAAGCATTGGTCTATTAAGTTGCAGAGTGTGGTTGAACTTGGTTAGGAGACTTGGTGCCTGTTTCTGTGTCCTGCTGAAGACAAGGACGGCTTGATACCACTGCCAAAGCCCAGTTTATTGAGAAAAGCATCCAGGAAAGAAGAAGTGTTGAGTCGAAAGTGGTTCTCCTCCAATTTCTCTCCTCTTGCTCGAAATGCAGAGCCTCCATTATAGCACAGAACAGAGTGTTAAAGTCGGGGATGGAAGAGGATGAAAATGGGAAGTTTACTTATGGAGAGAACTGAGAAATGTCCTGTGTGCAGACACCAGTGTTTGACGATTGAATACATTTATATAATGCCTCTAGCGTGCAAGTGTTCATCTGTGCCTCAGTGGCCTAATGGATAAGGCACTGGCCACCTAAGCCAGGGATTGTGGGTTCGAGTCCCATCTGAGGTGAAAACCAATATCCACTATTACTTTTCTAGAAAAATTTATATATTTATTACATGCTTCTGCTCAGAAGCTTATGAGGTATTAGGAACTTTGAAATGGTACCATTTTACTTCTGTACTCCCCGGACTCATGTTGGTGTTCTGAAACTACAAAGTAGATTTTTAAACACCTATCTTTGTCAGATGCAACTTTGACCCGGCAGAAGATATTCCTTTGGAAAAAATGATTTGAATTGGATTGGTGTAACTGTTGTTTCTAGAGGTGGTGACAGGCTTTCAGCTATTTGAATAGGGCAAGGCAGGATTCATGAAACGTATACAACCTTTGAGCGTGTGTAAATTGGCATATCCAGAAAGGAGCAGTTTGTACTACTGTCAAAACAGTTTCTCTCCACTTCTGGAAATATCCAGAGCTATGTAAAGCATACAACTGAGCTTTAATCTCATGAAGAAAGAGGTTTAAATGCAAAAAAGAAATCAAAAGCTTATCGTACTGGTGACATTCTCATTATATAGATTACAAAAAGGGGGCTTTAATTGAAAGGAGCTGAAAAAACACAATGGGATGTAAACCTAAATAACTATCAATTTCATATTTCCCA
>NC_141693.1:1545560988-1545668488 GCF_964263255.1 Lissotriton vulgaris | reverse complement strand
GCAAATGTTCATCTGTGCCTCAGTGGCCTAATGGATAAGGCACTGGCCTCCTAAGCCAGGGATTGTGGGTTCGAGTCCCATCTGAGGTGAAAACCAATATCCACTATTACTTTTCTAGAAAAATTTATTTATTTATTACATGCTTCCCCTCAGAAGCTTATGAGGTATCAGGAACTTTGAAATGGTACCATTTTACTTCTGTACTCTCCGGACTTATGTTGGTGTTCTGAAACTACAAAGTAGATTTTTAAACACCTATCTTTGTCAGATGCAACTTTGACCCAGCAGAAGATATTCCTTTGGAAAAAATGATTTGAATTGGATTGGTGTAACTGTTGTTTCTAGAGGTGGTGACAGGCTTTCAGCTACTTGAATAGGGCAAGTCAGGATTCATGAAACACATACAACCTTTGAGCGTGTGTAAATTGGCATATCCAGAAAGGAGCAGTTTGTACTACTGTCAAAACAGTTTCTCTCCACTTCTGGAAATATCCAGAGCTATGTAAAGCATACAACTGAGCTTTAATCTCATGAAGAAAGAGGTTTAAATGCAAAAAAGAAAACAAAAGCTTATCGTACTGGTGACATTTTCATTATATAGATTCCAAAAGAGTGCTTTAATCGAAAGGAGCTGAAAACACACAATGGGATGTAAACCTAAATAACTATCAATATCATATTTCCCATCCTTGCATACCACCTACATTATAAAAATAAGCACAGCAGGACATATGACTGCGTGGCCTAATGGATAAGGTGTCTGACTTCGGATCAGAAGATTGAGGGTTCGAGTCCCTTCGTGGTCAGTTTTTGCCAATGGTCACACATCTCAGATTTCCATTCAGAATGGAAGCAGGCTCTTCCAATACTCTTATAGCCATCATGTTCTCATTCCTAATTATTCATGAAGTGGAGTCCATACTGCACAGTCATTTAGATTGCATCTTCAGCCTAAAATCTTGTTCATGTTAGTGGCATTAAGAAGTGCTTCTATGTACACGCATGGAATATGTAATAGGGTTGCAGAATTTTGACTTGACAGAATAGGTTTTTAGCTTAAGGGTGTGTAGATGAAATGCAAGGTGTGTAAGTATGTGTTCATGGAGTGCTTCAAGTGTAAAATCTGTATGATTTGTGCAGTTAAAGTGCTAATTTTGCCTACGAGAAAGAGAAGTACTACAGAAGAATTATAAAGGATTGGCACATTGGCTGCCTTTGCTGATGACACAGTTGGCTAATTTGTGAAGCATTGGTCTATTAAGTTGCAGAGTGTGGTTGAACTTGGTTAGGAGACTTGGTGCCTGTTTCTGTGTCCTGCTGAAGACAAGGACGGCTTGATACCACTGTCAAAGCCCAGTTTATTGAGAAAAGCATCCAGGAAAGAAGAAGTGTTGAGTCGAAAGTGGTTCTCCTCCAATTTCTCTCCACTTGCTCGAAATGCAGAGCCTCCATTATAGCACAGAACAGAGTGTTAAAGTCGGGGATGGAAGAGGATGAAAATGGGAAGTTTACTTATGGAGAGAACTGAGAAATGTCCTGTGTGCAGACACCAGTGTTTGACGATTGAATACATTTAAATAATGCCTCTAGACTGCAAGTGTTTATCTGTGCCTCAGTGGCCTAATGGATAAGGCACTGGCCTCCTAATTCAGGGATTGTGGGTTCGAGTCCCATGTGAGGTGAAAACCAATATCCACTCTTACTTTTCCAGAAAAATTGATATATTTATTACATGCTTCCGCTCAGAAGCTTATGTGGTATTAGGAACTTTGAAATGGTACCATTTTACTTCTGTACTCTTCAGAGTCATGTTGGTGTTCTGAAACTACAAAGTAGATTTTTAAACACCTATCTTTGTCAGATGCAACTTTGACCCGGGAGAAGATATTCCTTTGGAAAAAATTATTTGAATTGGATTGGTGTAACTGTTGTTTCTAGAGGTGGTGACAGGCTTTCAGCTACTTGAATAGGGCAAGTCAGGATTCATGAAACGTATACAACCTTTGAGCGTGTGTAAATTGGCATATCCAGAAAGGAGCCGTTTTTACTACTGTCAAAACAGTTTCTCTCCACCTCTAGAAATATCCAGAGCTATGTAAAGCATACAACTGAGCTTTATTCTCATGAAGGAAGAGGTTTAAATGCAAAAAAGAAAACAAAAGCTTATCGTACTGGTGACATTTTCATTATATAGATTCCAAAAGAGTGCTTTAATTGAAAGGAGCTGAAAACACACAATGGGATGTAAACCTAAATAACTATCAATATCATATTTCCCATCCTTGCATACCACCTACATTATAAAAATAAGCACAGCAGGGCATATGACCGCGTGTCCTAATGGATAAGGCGTCTGACTTCGGATCAGAAGATTGAGGGTTCGAGTCCCTTTGTGGTCGGTTTTTGCCAATGGTCACACAACTCAGATTTCCATTCAGAATGGAAGCAGGCTCTTCCAATACTCTTATAGCCATCATGTTCTCATTCCTAATTATTCATGAAGTGGAGTACATACTGCACAGTCATTTAGATTGCATCTTCAGCCTAAAATCTTGTTCATGTTAGTGGCATTAAGAAGTGCTTCTATGTACACGCACGGAATATGTAATAGGGTTGCAGAATTTTGACTTGACAGAATGGGTTTTTAGCTTAAGGGTGTGTAGATGAAATGCTAGGTGTGTAAGTATGTGTTCATGGAGTGCTTCAAGTGTAAAATCTGTATGATTTGTGCAGTTAAAGTGCTAATTTTGCCTACGAGAAAGAGAAGTACTACAGAAGAATTATAAAGGATTGGCACATTGGCTGCCTTTGCTGATGACACAGTTGGCTAATTTGTGAAGCATTGGTCTATTAAGTTGCAGAGTGTGGTTGAACTTGGTTAGGAGACTTGGTGCCTGTTTCTGTGTCCTGCTGAAGACAAGGACGGCTTGATACCACTGTCAAAGCCCAGTTTATTGAGAAAAGCATCCAGGAAAGACGAAGTGTTGAGTCGAGAGTGGTTCTCCTTCAATTTCTCTCCACTTGCTCGAAATGCAGAGAGTCCATTATATCACAGAACAGAGTGTTAAAGTCGGGGATGGAAGAGGATCAAAATGGGAAGTTTACTTATGGAGAGAACTGAGAAATGTCCTGTGTGCAGACACCAGTGTTTGACGATTGAATACATTTAAATAATGCCTCTAGATTGCAAGTGTTCATCTGTGCCTCAGTGGCCTAATGGATAAGGCACTGACCTCCTAAGCCAGGGATTGTGGGTTCGAGTCCCATCTGAGGTGAAAACTAATATCCAGTATTACTTTTCTTGAAAAATTTATATATTTATTACATGCTTCCGCTCAGAAGCTTATGAGGTATTAGAAACTTTGAAATGGTACCATTTTACTTCTGTACTCCCCGGACTCATGTTGGTGTTCTGAAACTACAAAGTAGATTTTTAAACACCTATCTTTGTCAGATGCAACTTTGACCCGGCAGAAGATATTCCTTTGGAAAAAATGATTTGAATTGGATTGGTGTAACTGTTGTTTCTAGAGGTAGTGACAGGCTTTCAGCTACTTGAATAGGGCAAGGCAGGATTCATGAAACGTATACAACCTTTGAGCGTGTGTAAATTGGCATATCCAGAAAGGAGCAGTTTGTAATACTGTCAAAACAGTTTCTCTCCACTTCTGGAAATATCCAGAGCTATGTAAAGCATACAACTGAGCTTTAATCTCATGAAGAAAGAGGTTTAAATGCAAAAAAGAAAACAAAAGCTTATCGTACAGGTGACATTCTCATTATATAGATTCCAAAAGAGTGCTTTAATTGAAAGGAGCTGAAAAAACACAATGGGATGTAAACCTAAATAACTATCAATATCATATTTCCCATCCTTGCATACCACCTACATTATAAAAATGAGCGCAGCAGGACATATGACCACGTGGCCTGATGGATAAGGTGTCTGACTTCTGATCAGAAGATTGAGGGTTCGAGTCCCTTCGTGGTCGGTTTTTGCCAATGGACACACAACTCAGCTTTCCGTTCAGAATGGAAGCAGGCTCTTCAAATACTCTTATAGCCATCATGTTCTCATTCCTAATTATTCATGAAGTGGAGTACATACTGCACAGTCATTTAGATTGCATCTTCAGTCTAAAATCTTGTCCATGTTAGTGGCATTAAGAAGTGCTTCTATGTACACGCACTGAAAATGTAATAGGGTTGCAGAATTTTGACTTGACAGAATGGGTTTTTAGCTTAAGGGTGTGTAGATGAAATGCAAGGTGTGTAAGTATGTGTTCATGGAGTGCTTCAAGTTTAAAAATCTGTATGATTTGTGCAGTTAAAGTGCTAATTTTGCCTACGAGAAAGAAAAGTACTACAGAAGAATTATAAAGGATTGGCACATTGGCTGCCTTTGCTGATGACACAGTTGGCTAATTTGTAAAGCATTGGTCTATTAAGTTGCAGAGTGTGGTTGAACTTGGTTAGGAGACTTGGTGCCTGTTTCTGTGTCCTGCTGAAGACAAGGACGGCTTGATACCACTGTCAAAGCCCAGTTTATTGAGAAAAGCATCCAGGAAAGAAGAAGTGTTGAGTCGAAAGTGGTTCTCCTCCAATTTCTCTCCACTTGCTCGAAATGCAGAGCCTCCATTATAGCACAGAACAGAGTGTTAAAGTCGGGGATGGAAGAGGATGAAAATGGGAAGTTTACTTATGGAGAGAACTGAGAAATGTCCTGTGTGCAGACACCAGTGTTTGACGATTGAATACATTTAAATAATGCCTCTAGACTGCAAGTGTTCATCTGTGCCTCAGTGGCCTAATGGATAAGGCACTGGCCTCCTAAGCCAGGGATTGTGGGTTCGAGTCCCATCTGAGGTGAAAACCAATATCCACTATTACTTTTCTAGAAAAATTTATTTATTACATGCTTCCCCTCAGAAGCTTATGAGGTATCAGGAACTTTGAAATGGTACCATTTTACTTCTGTACTCTCCGGACTTATGTTGGTGTTCTGAAACTACAAAGTAGATTTTTAAACACCTATCTTTGTCAGATGCAACTTTGACCCAGCAGAAGATATTCCTTTGGAAAAAATGATTTGAATTGGATTGGTGTAACTGTTGTTTCTAGAGGTGGTGACAGGCTTTCAGCTACTTGAATAGGGCAAGTCAGGATTCATGAAACACATACAACCTTTGAGCGTGTGTAAATTGGCATATCCAGAAAGGAGCAGTTTGTACTACTGTCAAAACAGTTTCTCTCCACTTCTGGAAATATCCAGAGCTATGTAAAGCATACAACTGAGCTTTAATCTCATGAAGAAAGAGGTTTAAATGCAAAAAAGAAAACAAAAGCTTATCGTACTGGTGACATTTTCATTATATAGATTCCAAAAGAGTGCTTTAATTGAAAGGAGCTGAAAACACACAATGGGATGTAAACCTAAATAACTATCAATATCATATTTCCCATCCTTGCATACAACCTACATTATAAAAATAAGCACAGCAGGACATATGACTGCGTGGCCTAATGGATAAGGTGTCTGACTTCGGATCAGAAGATTGAGGGTTCGAGTCCCTTCGTGGTCAGTTTTTGCCAATGGTCACACATCTCAGATTTCCATTCAGAATGGAAGCAGGCTCTTCCAATACTCTTATAGCCATCATGTTCTCATTCCTAATTATTCATGAAGTGGAGTCCATACTGCACAGTCATTTAGATTGCATCTTCAGCCTAAAATCTTGTTCATGTTAGTGGCATTAAGAAGTGCTTCTATGTACACGCACTGAATATGTAATAGGGTTGCAGAATTTTGACTTGACAGAATAGGTTTTTAGCTTAAGGGTGTGTAGATGAAATGCAAGGTGTGTAAGTATGTGTTCATGGAGTGCTTCAAGTGTAAAATCTGTATGATTTGTGCAGTTAAAGTGCTAATTTTGCCTACGAGAAAGAGAAGTACTACAGAAGAATTATAAAGGATTGGCACATTGGCTGCCTTTGCTGATGACACAGTTGGCTAATTTGTGAAGCATTGGTCTATTAAGTTGCAGAGTGTGGTTGAACTTGGTTAGGAGACTAGGTGCCTGTTTCTGTGTCCTGCTGAAGACAAGGACGGCTTGATACCACTGTCAAAGCCCAGTTTATTGAGAAAAGCATCCAGGAAAGAAGAAGTGTTGAGTCGAAAGTGGTTCTCCTCCAATTTCTCTCCACTTGCTCGAAATGCAGAGCCTCCATTATAGCACAGAACAGAGTGTTAAAGTCGGGGATGGAAGAGGATGAAAATGGGAAGTTTACTTATGGAGAGAACTGAGAAATGTCCTGTGTGCAGACACCAGTGTTTGACGATTGAATACATTTAAATAATGCCTCTAGACTGCAAGTGTTTATCTGTGCCTCAGTGGCCTAATGGATAAGGCACTGGCCTCCTAAGCCAGGGATTGTGGGTTCGAGTCCCATCTGAGGTGAAAACCAATATCCACTCTTTCTTTTCCAGAAAAATTGATATATTTATTACATGCTTACGCTCAGAAGCTTATGTGGTATTAGGAACTTTGAAATGGTACCATTTTACTTCTGTACTCTTCAGAGTCATGTTGGTGTTCTGAAACTACAAAGTAGATTTTTAAACACCTATCTTTGTCAGATGCAACTTTGACCCGGGAGAAGATATTCCTTTGGAAAAAAATATTTGAATTGGATTGGTGTAACTGTTGTTTCTAGAGGTGGTGACAGGCTTTCAGCTACTTGAATAGGGCAAGTCAGGATTCATGAAACGTATACAACCTTTGAGCGTGTGTAAATTGGCATATCCAGAAAGGAGCAGTTTTTACTACTGTCAAAACAGTTTCTCTCCACCTCTAGAAATATCCAGAGCTATGTAAAGCATACAACTGAGCTTTATTCTCATGAAGGAAGAGGTTTAAATGCAAAAAAGAAAACAAAAGCTTATCGTACTGGTGACATTTTCATTATATAGATTCCAAAAGAGTGCTTTAATTGAAAGGAGCTGAAAACACACAATGGGATGTAAACCTAAATAACTATCAATATCATATTTCCCATCCTTGCATACCACCTACATTATAAAAATAAGCACAGCAGGGCATATGACCGCGTGTCCTAATGGATAAGGCGTCTGACTTCGGATCAGAAGATTGAGGGTTCGTGTCCCTTTGTGGTCGGTTTTTGCCAATGGTCACACAACTCAGATTTCCATTCAGAATGGAAGCAGGCTCTTCCAATACTCTTATAGCCATCATGTTCTCATTCCTAATTATTCATGAAGTGGAGTACATACTGCACAGTCATTTAGATTGCATCTTCAGCCTAAAATCTTGTTCATGTTAGTGGCATTAAGAAGTGCTTCTATGTACACGCACGGAATATGTAATAGGGTTGCAGAATTTTGACTTGACAGAATGGGTTTTTAGCTTAAGGGTGTGTAGATGAAATGCAAGGTGTGTAAGTATGTGTTCATGGAGTGCTTCAAGTTTAAAAATCTGTATGATTTGTGCAGTTAAAGTGCTAATTTTGCCTACGAGAAAGAAAAGTACTACAGAAGAATTATAAAGGATTGGCACATTGGCTGCCTTTGCTGATGACACAGTTGGCTAATTTGTGAAGCATTGGTCTATTAAGTTGCAGAGTGTGGTTGAACTTGGTTAGGAGACTTGGTGCCTGTTTCTGAGTCCTGCTGAAGACAAGGACGGCTTGATACCACTGTCAAAGCCCAGTTTATTGAGAAAAGCATCCAGGAAAGAAGAAGTGTTGAGTCGAAAGTGGTTCTCCTCCAATTTCTCTCCACTTGCGCGAAATGCAGAGCCTCCATTATAGCACAGAAAAGAGCGTTAAAGTCGGGGATGGAAGAGGATGAAAATGGGAAGTTTACTTATGGAGAGAACTGAGAAATGTCCTGTGTGCAGACACCAGTGTTTGACGATTGAATACATTTAAATAATGCCTCTAGACTGCAAGTGTTTATCTGTGCCTCAGTGGCCTAATGGATAAGGCACTGGCCTCCTAAGCCAGGGATTGTGGGTTCAAGTCCCATCTGAGGTGAAAACCAATATCCAGTATTAATTTTCTTGAAAAATTTATATATTTATTACATGCTTCCGCTCAGAAGCTTATGAGGTATTAGGAACTTTGAAATGGTACCATTTTACTTCTGTACTCCCCGGACTCATGTTGGTGTTCTGAAACTACAAAGTAGATTTTTAAACACCTATCTTTGTCAGATGCAACTTTGACCCGGCAGAAGATATTCCTTTGGAAAAAATGATTTGAATTGGATTGGTGTAACTGTTGTTTCTAGAGGTGGTGACAGGCTTTCAGCTACTTGAATAGGGCAAGGCAGGATTCATGAAACGTATACAACCTTTGAGCGTGTGTAAATTGGCATATCCAGAAAGGAGCAGATTGTACTACTGTCAAAACAGTTTCTCCCCACTTCTGGAAATATCCAGAGCTATGTAAAGCATACAACTGAGCTTTAATCTCATGAAGAAAGAGGTTTAAATGCAAAAAAAGAAAACAAAAGCTTATCGTACTGGTGACATTCTCATTATATAGATTCCAAAAGAGTGCTTTAATTGAAAGGAGCTGAAAAAACACAATGGGATGTAAACATAAATAACTATCAATATCATATTTCCCATCCTTGCATACCACCTACATTATAAAAACTAAGCACAGCAGGACATATGACCGCGTGGCCTGATGGATAAGGTGTCTGACTTCGGATCAGAAGATTGAGGGTTCGAGTCCCTTCGTGGTCGGTTTTTGCCAATGGACACACAACTCAGCTTTCCGTTCAGAATGGAAGCAGGCTCTTCCAATACTCTTATAGCCATCATGTTCTCATTCCTAATTATTCATGAAGTGGAGTACATACTGCACAGTCATTTAGATTGCATCTTCAGCCTAAAATCTTGTCCATGTTAGTGGCATTAAGAAGTGCTTCTATGTACACGCACTGAATATGTAATAGGGTTGCAGAATTTTGACTTGACAGAATGGGTTTTTAGCTTAAGGGTGTGTAGATGAAATGCAAGGTGTGTAAGTATGTGTTCATGGAGTGCTTCAAGTTTAAAAATCTGTATGATTTGTGCAGTTAAAGTGCTAATTTTGCCTACGAGAAAGAAAAGTACTACAGAAGAATTATAAAGGATTGGCACATTGGCTGAATTTGCTGATGACACAGTTGGCTAATTTGTAAAGCATTGGTCTATTAAGTTGTAGAGTGTGGTTGAACTTGGTTAGGAGACTTGGTGCCTGTTTCTGTGTCCTGCTGAAGACAAGGACGGCTTGATACCACTGTCAAAGCCCAGTTTATTGAGAAAAGCATCCAGGAAAGAAGAAGTGTTGAGTCGAAAGTGGTTCTCCTCCAATTTCTCTCCACTTGCTCGAAATGCAGAGCCTCCATTATAGCACAGAACAGAGTGTTAAAGTCGGGGATGGAAGAGGATGAAAATGGGAAGTTTACTTATGGAGAGAACTGAGAAATGTCCTGTGTGCAGACACCAGTGTTTGACGGTTGAATACATTTAAATAATGCCTCTAGACTGCAAGAGTTCATCTGTGCCTCAGTGGCCTAATGGATTAGGCACTGGCCTCCTAAGCCAGGGATTGTGGGTTCGAGTCCCATCTGAGGTGAAAACCAATATCCACTATTACTTTTCTAGAAAAATTTATTTATTTATTACATGCTTCCCCTCAGAAGCTTATGAGGTATCAGGAACTTTGAAATGGTACCATTTTACTTCTGTACTCTCCGGACTTATGTTGGTGTTCTGAAACTACAAAGTAGATTTTTAAACACCTATCTTTGTCAGATGCAACTTTGACCCGGGAGAAGATATTCCTTTGGAAAAAATTATTTGAATTGGATTGGTGTAACTGTTGTTTCTAGAGGTGGTGACAGGCTTTCAGCTACTTGAATAGGGCAAGTCAGGATTCATGAAACGTATACAACCTTTGAGCGTGTGTAAATTGGCATATCCAGAAAGGAGCAGTTTTTACTACTGTCAAAACAGTTTCTCTCCACCTCTAGAAATATCCAGAGCTATGTAAAGCATACAACTGAGCTTTATTCTCATGAAGAAAGAGGTTTAAATGCAAAAAGGAAAACAAAAGCTTATCGTACTGGTGACATTTTCATTATATAGATTCCAAAAGAGTGCTTCAATTGAAAGGAGCTGAAAACACACAATGGGATGTAAACCTAAATAACTATCAATATCATATTTCCCATCCTTGCATACCACCTACATTATAAAAATAAGCACAGCAGGACATATGACCGCGTGGCCTAATGGATAAGGCGTCTGACTTCGGATCAGAAGATTGAGGGTTCGAGTCCCTTCGTGGTCGGTTTTTGCCAATGGTCACACAACTCAGATTTCCATTCAGAATGGAAGCAGGCTCTTCCAATACTCTTATAGCCATCATGTTCTCATTCCTAATTATTCATGAAGTGGAGTACATACTGCACAGTCATTTAGATTGCATCTTCAGCCTAAAATCTTGTTCATGTTAGTGGCATTAAGAAGTGCTTCTATGTACACGCACTGAATATGTAATAGGGTTGCAGAATTTTGACTTGACAGAATGGGTTTTTAGCTTAAGGGTGTGTAGATGAAATGCAAGGTGTGTAAGTATGTGTTCATGGAGTGCTTCAAGTGTTAAAATCTGTATGATTTGTGCAGTTAAAGTGCTAATTTTGCCTACGAGAAAGAAAAGTACTACAGAAGAATTATAAAGGATTGGCACATTGGCTGCCTTTGCTGATGACACAGTTGGCTAATTTGGACGGCTTGATACCACTGTCAAAGCCCAGTTTATTGAGAAAAGCATCCAGGAAAGAAGAAGTGTTGAGTCGAAAGTGGTTCTCCTCCAATTTCTCTCCACTTGCTCGAAATGCAGAGCCTCCATTGTAGCACAGAACAGAGTGTTAAAGTCGGGGATGGAAGAGGATGAAAATGGGAAGTTTACTTATGGAGAGAACTGAGAAATGTCCTGTGTGCAGACACCAGTGTTTGACGATTGAATACATTTAAATAATGCCTCTAGACTGCAAGTGCTCATCTGTGCCTCAGTGGCCTAATGGATAAGGCACTGGCCTCCTAAGCCAGGGATTGTGGGTTCGAGTCACATCTGAGGTGAAAACCAATATCCAGTATTACTTTTCTTGAAAAATTTATATATTTATTACATGCTTCCGCCCAGAAGCTTATGAGGTATTAGGAACTTTGAAATGGTACCATTTTACTTCTGTACTCTCCGGACTCATGTTGGTGTTCTGAAACTACAAAGTAGATTTTTAAACACCTATCTTTGTCAGATGCAACTTTGACCCGGCAGAAGATATTCCTTTGGAAAAAATGATTTGAATTGGATTGGTGTAACTGTTGTTTCTAGAGGTGGTGACAGGCTTTAAGCTACTTGAATAGGGCAAGGCAGGATTCATGAAACGTATACAACCTTTGAGCGTGTGTAAATTGGCATATCCAGAAAGGAGCAGTTTGTACTACTGTCAAAACAGTTTCTCTCCACTTCTGGAAATATCCAGAGCTATGTAAAGCATACAACTGAGCTTTAATCTCATGAAGAAAGAGGTTTAAATGCAAAAAAGAAAACAAAAGCTTATCGTACTGGTGACATTCTCATTATATAGATTCCAAAAGAGAGGTTTAATTGAAAGGAGCTGAAAAAACACAATGGGATGTAAACCTAAATAACTATCAATATCATATTTCCCATCCTTGTATACCACCTACATTATAAAAATAAGGACAGCAGGACATATGACCGCGTGGCCTAATGGATAAGGTGTCTGACTTTGGATCAGAAGATTGAGGGTTCAAGTCCCTTCGTGGTCAGTTTTTGCCAATGGTCACACATCTCAGATTTCCATTCAGAATGGAAGCAGGCTCTTCCAATACTCTTATAGCCATCATGTTCTCATTCCTAATTATTCATGAAGTGGAGTACATACTGCACAGTCATTTAGATTGCATCTTCAGCCTAAAATCTTGTTCATGTTAGTGGCATTAAGAAGTGCTTCTATGTACACGCACGGAATATGTAATAGGGTTGCAGAATTTTGACTTGACAGAATGGGTTTTTAGCTTAAGGGTGTGTAGATGAAATGCAAGGTGTGTAAGTATGTGTTCATGGAGTGCTTCAAGTGTAAAATCTGTACGATTTGTGCAGTTAAAGTGCTAATTTTGCCTACGAGAAATAAAATTACTACAGAAGAATTATAAAGGATTGGCACATTGGCTGCCTTTGCTGATGACACAGTTGGCTAATTTGTGAAGCATTGGTCTATTAAGTTGCAGAGTGTGGTTGAACTTGGATAGGAGACTTGGTGCCTGTTTCGGTGTCCTGCTGAAGACAAGGACGGCTTGATACCACTGTCAAAGCCCAGTTTATTGAGAAAAGCATCCAGGAAAGAAGAAGTGTTGAGTCGAGAGTGGTTCTCCTCCAATTTCTCTCCACTTGCTCGAAATGCAGAGAGTCCATTACAGCACAGAACAGAGTGTTAAAGTCGGGGATGGAAGAGGATGAAAATGGGAAGTTTACTTATGGAGAGAACTGAGAAATGTCCTGTGTGCAGACACCAGTGTTTGACGATTGAATACATTTAAATAATGCCTCTAGACTGCAAGTGTTTATCTGTGCCTCAGTGGCCTAATGGATAAGGCACTGGCCTCCTAAGCCAGGGATTGTGGGTTCGAGTCCCATCTGAGGTAAAAACCAATATCCACTCTTACTTTTCCAGAAAAATTGGTATATTTATTACATGCTTCCGCTCAGAAGCTTATGTGGTATTAGGAACTTTGAAATGGTACCATTTTACTTCTGTACTCTTCAGAGTCATGTTGGTGTTCTGAAACTACAAAGTAGATTTTTAAACACCTATCTTTGTCAGATGCAACTTTGACCCGGGAGAAGATATTCCTTTGGAAAAAATTATTTGAATTGGATTGGTGTAACTGTTGTTTCTAGTGGTGGTGACAGGCTTTCAGCTACTTGAATAGGGCAAGTCAGGATTCATGAAACGTATACAACCTTTGAGCGTGTGTAAATTGGCATATCCAGAAAGGAGCAGTTTTTACTACTGTCAAAACAGTTTCTCTCCACCTCTAGAAATATCCAGAGCTATGTAAAGCTTACAACTGAGCTTTATTCTCATGAAGAAAGAGGTTTAAATGCAAAAAAGAAAACAAAAGCTTATCGTACTGGTGACATTCTCATTATATAGATTCCAAAAGAGTGCTTTAATTGAAAGGAGCTGAAAAAACACAATGGGATGTAAACCTAAATAACTATCAATATCATATTTCCCATCCTTGCATACCACCTACATTATAAAAATAAGCACAGCAGGACATATGACCGCGTGGCCTGATGGATAAGGTGTCTGACTTTCGATCAGAAGATTGAGGGTTCGAGTCCCTTCGTGGTCGGTTTTTGCCAATGGACACACAACTCAGCTTTCCGTTCAGAATGGAAGCAGGCTCTTCCAATACTCTTATAGCCATCATGTTCTCATTCCTAATTATTCATGAAGTGGAGTACATACTGCACAGTCATTTAGATTGCATCTTCAGCCTAAAATCTTGTCCATGTTAGTGGCATTAAGAAGTGCTTCTATGTACACGCACTGAATATGTAATAGGGTTGCAGAATTTTGACTTGACAGAATGGGTTTTTAGCTTAAGGGTGTGTAGATGAAATGCAAGGTGTGTAAGTATGTGTTCATGGAGTGCTTCAAGTTTAAAAATCTGTATGATTTGTGCAGTTAAAGTGCTAATTTTACCTACGAGAAAGAAAAGTACTACAGAAGAATTATAAAGGATTGACACATTGGCTACCTTTGCTGATGACACAGTTGGCTAATTTGTAAAGCATTGGTCTATTAAGTTGCAGAGTGTGGTTGAACTTGGTTAGGAGACTTGGTGCCTGTTTCTGTGTCCTGCTGAAGACAAGGACGGCTTGATACCACTGTCAAAGCCCAGTTTATTGAGAAAAGCATCCAGGAAAGAAGAAGTGTTGAGTCGAAAGTGGTTCTCCTCCAATTTCTCTCCACTTGCTCGAAATGCAGAGCCTCCATTATAGCACAGAACAGAGTGTTAAAGTCGGGGATGGAAGAGGATGAAAATGGGAAGTTTACTTATGGAGAGAACTGAGAAATGTCCTGTGTGCAGACACCAGTGTTTGATGATTGAATACATTTAAATAATGCCTCTAGACTGCAAGTGTTTATCTGTGCCTCAGTGGCCTAATGGATAAGGCACTGGCCTCCTAAGCCAGGGATTGTGGGTTCAAGTCCCATCTGAGGTGAAAAACAATATCCACTCTTACTTTTCCAGAAAAATTGATATATTTATTACATGCTTCCGCTCAGAAGCTTATGTGGTATTAGGAACTTTGAAATGGTACCATTTTACTTCTGTACTCTTCAGAGTCATGTTGGTGTTCTGAAACTACAAAGTAGATTTTTAAACACCTATCTTTGTCAGATGCAACTTTGACCCGGGAGAAGATATTCCTTTGGAAAAAATTATTTGAATTGGATTGGTGTAACTGTTGTTTCTAGAGGTGGTGACAGGCTTTCAGCTACTTGAATAGGGCAAGTCAGGATTCATGAAACGTATACAACCTTTGAGCGTGTGTAAATTGGCATATCCAGAAAGGAGCAGTTTTTACTACTGTCAAAACAGTTTCTCTCCACCTCTAGAAATATCCAGAGCTATGTAAAGCATACAACTGAGCTTTATTCTCATGAAGAAAGAGGTCTAAATGCAAAAAAGAAAACAAAAGCTTATCGTACTGGTGACATTTTCATTATATAGATTACAAAAGAGTGCTTTAATTGAAAGGAGCTGAAAACACACAATGGGATGTAAACCTAAATAACTATCAATATCATATTTCCCATCCTTGCATACCACCTACATTATAAAAATAAACACAGCAGGACATATGACCGCGTGGCCTAATGGATAAGGCGTCTGACTTCGGATCAGAAGATTGAGGGTTCGAGTCCCTTCGTGGTCGGTTTTTGCCAATGGTCACACAACTCAGATTTCCATTCAGAATGGAAGCAGGCTATTCCAATACTCTTATAGCCATCATGTTCTCATTCCTAATTATTCATGAAGTGGAGTACATACTGCACAGTCATTTAGATTGCATCTTTAGCCTAAAATCTTGTTCATGTTAGTGGCATTAAGAAGTGCTTCTATGTACACGCACGGAATATGTAATAGGGTTGCAGAATTTTGACTTGACAGAATGGGTTTTTAGCTTAAGGGTGTGTAGATGAAATGCAAGGTGTGTAAGTATGTGTTCATGGAGTGCTTCAAGTGTAAAATCTGTATGATTTGTGCAGTTAAAGTGCTAATTTTGCCTACGAGAAAGAGAAGTACTACAGAAGAATTATAAAGGATTGGCACATTGGCTGCCTTTGCTGATGACACAGTTGGCTAATTTGTGAAGCATTGGTCTATTAAGTTGCAGAGTGTGGTTGAACTTGGTTAGGAGACTTGGTGCCTGTTTCTGAGTCCTGCTGAAGACAAGGACGGCTTGATACCACTGTCAAAGCCCAGTTTATTGAGAAAAGCATCCAGGAAAGAAGAAGTGTTGAGTCGAAAGTGGTTCTCCTCCAATTTCTCTCCACTTGCGCGAAATGCAGAGCCTCCATTATAGCACAGAAAAGAGCGTTAAAGTCGGGGATGGAAGAGGATGAAAATGGGAAGTTTACTTATGGAGAGAACTGAGAAATGTCCTGTGTGCAGACACCAGTGTTTGACGATTGAATACATTTAAATAATGCCTCTAGACTGCAAGTGTTTATCTGTGCCTCAGTGGCCTAATGGATAAGGCACTGGCCTCCTAAGCCAGGGATTGTGGGTTCAAGTCCCATCTGAGGTGAAAACCAATATCCAGTATTACTTTTCTTGAAAAATTTATATATTTATTACATGCTTCCGCTCAGAAGCTTATGAGGTATTAGGAACTTTGAAATGGTACCATTTTACTTCTGTACTCCCCGGACTCATGTTGGTGTTCTGAAACTACAAAGTAGATTTTTAAACACCTATCTTTGTCAGATGCAACTTTGACCCGGCAGAAGATATTCCTTTGGAAAAAATGATTTGAATTGGATTGGTGTAACTGTTGTTTCTAGAGGTGGTGACAGGCTTTCAGCTACTTGAATAGGGCAAGGCAGGATTCATGAAACGTATACAACCTTTGAGCGTGTGTAAATTGGCATATCCAGAAAGGAGCAGATTGTACTACTGTCAAAACAGTTTCTCCCCACTTCTGGAAATATCCAGAGCTATGTAAAGCATACAACTGAGCTTTAATCTCATGAAGAAAGAGGTTTAAATGCAAAAAAAGAAAACAAAAGCTTATCGTACTGGTGACATTCTCATTATATAGATTCCAAAAGAGTGCTTTAATTGAAAGGAGCTGAAAAAACACAATGGGATGTAAACATAAATAACTATCAATATCATATTTCCCATCCTTGCATACCACCTACATTATAAAAACTAAGCACAGCAGGACATATGACCGCGTGGCCTGATGGATAAGGTGTCTGACTTCGGATCAGAAGATTGAGGGTTCGAGTCCCTTCGTGGTCGGTTTTTGCCAATGGACACACAACTCAGCTTTCCGTTCAGAATGGAAGCAGGCTCTTCCAATACTCTTATAGCCATCATGTTCTCATTCCTAATTATTCATGAAGTGGAGTACATACTGCACAGTCATTTAGATTGCATCTTCAGCCTAAAATCTTGTCCATGTTAGTGGCATTAAGAAGTGCTTCTATGTACACGCACTGAATATGTAATAGGGTTGCAGAATTTTGACTTGACAGAATGGGTTTTTAGCTTAAGGGTGTGTAGATGAAATGCAAGGTGTGTAAGTATGTGTTCATGGAGTGCTTCAAGTTTAAAAATCTGTATGATTTGTGCAGTTAAAGTGCTAATTTTGCCTACGAGAAAGAAAAGTACTACAGAAGAATTATAAAGGATTGGCACATTGGCTGAATTTGCTGATGACACAGTTGGCTAATTTGTAAAGCATTGGTCTATTAAGTTGTAGAGTGTGGTTGAACTTGGTTAGGAGACTTGGTGCCTGTTTCTGTGTCCTGCTGAAGACAAGGACGGCTTGATACCACTGTCAAAGCCCAGTTTATTGAGAAAAGCATCCAGGAAAGAAGAAGTGTTGAGTCGAAAGTGGTTCTCCTCCAATTTCTCTCCACTTGCTCGAAATGCAGAGCCTCCATTATAGCACAGAACAGAGTGTTAAAGTCGGGGATGGAAGAGGATGAAAATGGGAAGTTTACTTATGGAGAGAACTGAGAAATGTCCTGTGTGCAGACACCAGTGTTTGACGGTTGAATACATTTAAATAATGCCTCTAGACTGCAAGTGTTCATCTGTGCCTCAGTGGCCTAATGGATAAGGCACTGGCCTCCTAAGCCAGGGATTGTGGGTTCGAGTCCCATCTGAGGTGAAAACCAATATCCACTATTACTTTTCTAGAAACATTTATTTATTTATTACATGCTTCCCCTCAGAAGCTTATGAGGTATCAGGAACTTTGAAATGGTACCATTTTACTTCTGTACTCTCCGGACTTATGTTGGTGTTCTGAAACTACAAAGTAGATTTTTAAACACCTATCTTTGTCAGATGCAACTTTGACCCGGGAGAAGATATTCCTTTGGAAAAAATTATTTGAATTGGATTGGTGTAACTGTTGTTTCTAGAGGTGGTGACAGGCTTTCAGCTACTTGAATAGGGCAAGTCAGGATTCATGAAACGTATACAACCTTTGAGCGTGTGTAAATTGGCATATCCAGAAAGGAGCAGTTTTTACTACTGTCAAAACAGTTTCTCTCCACCTCTAGAAATATCCAGAGCTATGTAAAGCATACAACTGAGCTTTATTCTCATGAAGAAAGAGGTTTAAATGCAAAAAGGAAAACAAAAGCTTATCGTACTGGTGACATTTTCATTATATAGATTCCAAAAGAGTGCTTTAATTGAAAGGAGCTGAAAACACACAATGGGATGTAAACCTAAATAACTATCAATATCATATTTCCCATCCTTGCATACCACCTACATTATAAAAATAAGCACAGCAGGACATATGACCGCGTGGCCTAATGGATAAGGCGTCTGACTTCGGATCAGAAGATTGAGGGTTCGAGTCCCTTCGTGGTCGGTTTTTGCCAATGGTCACACAATTCAGATTTCCATTCAGAATGGAAGCAGGCTCTTCCAATACTCTTATAGCCATCATGTTCTCATTCCTAATTATTCATGAAGTGGAGTACATACTGCACAGTCATTTAGATTGCATCTTCAGCCTAAAATCTTGTTCATGTTAGTGGCATTAAGAAGTGCTTCTATGTACACGCACTGAATATGTAATAGGGTTGCAGAATTTTGACTTGACAGAATGGGTTTTTAGCTTAAGGGTGTGTAGATGAAATGCAAGGTGTGTAAGTATGTGTTCATGGAGTGCTTCAAGTGTAAAAATCTGTATGATTTGTGCAGTTAAAGTGCTAATTTTGCCTACGAGAAAGAAAAGTACTACAGAAGAATTATAAAGGATTGGCACATTGGCTGCCTTTGCTGATGACACAGTTGGCTAATTTGGACGGCTTGATACCACTGTCAAAGCCCAGTTTATTGAGAAAAGCATCCAGGAAAGAAGAAGTGTTGAGTCGAAAGTGGTTCTCCTCCAATTTCTCTCCACTTGCTCGAAATGCAGAGCCTCCATTATAGCACAGAACAGAGTGTTAAAGTCGGGGATGGAAGAGGATGAAAATGGGAAGTTTACTTATGGAGAGAACTGAGAAATGTCCGGTGTGCAGACACCAGTGTTTGACGATTGAATACATTTAAATAATGCCTCTAGACTGCAAGTGCTCATCTGTGCCTCAGTGGCCTAATGGATAAGGCACTGGCCTCCTAAGCCAGGGATTGTGGGTTCGAGTCACATCTGAGGTGAAAACCAATATCCAGTATTACTTTTCTTGAAAAATTTATATATTTATTACATGCTTCCGCCCAGAAGCTTATGAGGTATTAGGAACTTTGAAATGGTACCATTTTACTTCTGTACTCTCCGGACTCATGTTGGTGTTCTGAAACTACAAAGTAGATTTTTAAACACCTATCTTTGTCAGATGCAACTTTGACCCGGCAGAAGATATTCCTTTGGAAAAAATGATTTGAATTGGATTGGTGTAACTGTTGTTTCTAGAGGTGGTGACAGGCTTTCAGCTACTTGAATAGGGCAAGGCAGGATTCATGAAACGTATACAACCTTTGAGCGTGTGTAAATTGGCATATCCAGAAAGGAGCAGTTTGTACTACTGTCAAAACAGTTTCTCTCCACTTCTGGAAATATCCAGAGCTATGTAAAGCATACAACTGAGCTTTAATCTCATGAAGAAAGAGGTTTAAATGCAAAAAAGAAAACAAAAGCTTATCGTACTGGTGACATTCTCATTATATAGATTCCAAAAGAGAGGTTTAATTGAAAGGAGCTGAAAAAACACAATGGGATGTAAACCTAAATAACTATCAATATCATATTTCCCATCCTTGTATACCACCTACATTATAAAAATAAGGACAGCGGGACATATGACCGCGTGGCCTAATGGATAAGGTGTCTGACTTCGGATCAGAAGATTGAGGGTTCAAGTCCCTTCGTGGTCAGTTTTTGCCAATGGTCACACATCTCAGATTTCCATTCAGAATGGAAGCAGGCTCTTCCAATACTCTTATAGCCATCATGTTCTCATTCCTAATTATTCATGAAGTGGAGTACATACTGCACAGTCATTTAGATTGCATCTTCAGCCTAAAATCTTGTTCATGTTAGTGGCATTAAGAAGTGCTTCTATGTACACGCACGGAATATGTAATAGGGTTGCAGAATTTTGACTTGACAGAATGGGTTTTTAGCTTAAGGGTGTGTAGATGAAATGCAAGGTGTGTAAGTATGTGTTCATGGAGTGCTTCAAGTGTAAAATCTGTACGATTTGTGCAGTTAAAGTGCTAATTTTGCCTACGAGAAATAAAATTACTACAGAAGAATTATAAAGGATTGGCACATTGGCTGCCTTTGCTGATGACACAGTTGGCTAATTTGTGAAGCATTGGTCTATTAAGTTGCAGAGTGTGGTTGAACTTGGATAGGAGACTTGGTGCCTGTTTCGGTGTCCTGCTGAAGACAAGGACGGCTTGATACCACTGTCAAAGCCCAGTTTATTGAGAAAAGCATCCAGGAAAGAAGAAGTGTTGAGTCGAGAGTGGTTCTCCTCCAATTTCTCTCCACTTGCTCGAAATGCAGAGAGTCCATTACAGCACAGAACAGAGTGTTAAAGTCGGGGATGGAAGAGGATGAAAATGGGAAGTTTACTTATGGAGAGAACTGAGGAAATGTCCTGTGTGCAGACACCAGTGTTTGACGATTGAATACATTTAAATAATGCCTCTAGACTGCAAGTGTTTATCTGTGCCTCAGTGGCCTAATGGATAAGGCACTGGCCTCCTAAGCCAGGGATTGTGGGTTCGAGTCCCATCTGAGGTGAAAACCAATATCCACTCTTACTTTTCCAGAAAAATTGATATATTTATTACATGCTTCCGCTCAGAAGCTTATGTGGTATTAGGAACTTTGAAATGGTACCATTTTACTTCTGTACTCTTCAGAGTCATGTTGGTGTTCTGAAACTACAAAGTAGATTTTTAAACACCTATCTTTGTCAGATGCAACTTTGACCCGGGAGAAGATATTCCTTTGGAAAAAATTATTTGAATTGGATTGGTGTAACTGTTGTTTCTAGTGGTGGTGACAGGCTTTCAGCTACTTGAATAGGGCAAGTCAGGATTCATGAAACGTATACAACCTTTGAGCGTGTGTAAATTGGCATATCCAGAAAGGAGCAGTTTTTACTACTGTCAAAACAGTTTCTCTCCACCTCTAGAAATATCCAGAGCTATGTAAAGCATACAACTGAGCTTTATTCTCATGAAGAAAGAGGTTTAAATGCAAAAAAGAAAACAAAAGCTTATCGTACTGGTGACATTCTCATTATATAGATTCCAAAAGAGTGCTTTAATTGAAAGGAGCTGAAAAAACACAATGGGATGTAAACCTAAATAACTATCAATATCATATTTCCCATCCTTGCATACCACCTACATTATAAAAATAAGCACAGCAGGACATATGACCGCGTGGCCTGATGGATAAGGTGTCTGACTTTGGATCAGAAGATTGAGGGTTCGAGTCCCTTCGTGGTCGGTTTTTGCCAATGGACACACAACTCAGCTTTCCGTTCAGAATGGAAGCAGGCTCTTCCAATACTCTTATAGCCATCATGTTCTCATTCCTAATTATTCATGAAGTGGAGTACATACTGCACAGTCATTTAGATTGCATCTTCAGCCTAAAATCTTGTCCATGTTAGTGGCATTAAGCAGTGCTTCTATGTACACGCACTGAATATGTAATAGGGTTGCAGAATTTTGACTTGACAGAATGGGTTTTTAGCTTAAGGGTGTGTAGATGAAATGCAAGGTGTGTAAGTATGTGTTCATGGAGTGCTTCAAGTTTAAAAATCTGTATGATTTGTGCAGTTAAAGTGCTAATTTTACCTACGAGAAAGAAAAGTACTACAGAAGAATTATAAAGGATTGACACATTGGCTACCTTTGCTGATGACACAGTTGGCTAATTTGTAAAGCATTGGTCTATTAAGTTGCAGAGTGTGGTTGAACTTGGTTAGGAGACTTGGTGCCTGTTTCTGTGTCCTGCTGAAGACAAGGACGGCTTGATACCACTGTCAAAGCCCAGTTTATTGAGAAAAGCATCCAGGAAAGAAGAAGTGTTGAGTCGAAAGTGGTTCTCCTCCAATTTCTCTCCACTTGCTCGAAATGCAGAGCCTCCATTATAGCACAGAACAGAGTGTTAAAGTCGGGGATGGAAGAGGATGAAAATGGGAAGTTTACTTATGGAGAGAACTGAGAAATGTCCTGTGTGCAGACACCAGTGTTTGACGATTGAATACATTTAAATAATGCCTCTAGACTGCAAGTGTTTATCTGTGCCTCAGTGGCCTAATGGATAAGGCACTGGCCTCCTAAGCCAGGGATTGTGGGTTCAAGTCCCATCTGAGGTGAAAAACAATATCCACTCTTACTTTTCCAGAAAAATTGATATATTTATTACATGCTTCCGCTCAGAAGCTTATGTGGTATTAGGAACTTTGAAATGGTACCATTTTACTTCTGTACTCTTCAGAGTCATGTTGGTGTTCTGAAACTACAAAGTAGATTTTTAAACACCTATCTTTGTCAGATGCAACTTTGACCCGGGAGAAGATATTCCTTTGGAAAAAATTATTTGAATTGGATTGGTGTAACTGTTGTTTCTAGAGGTGGTGACAGGCTTTCAGCTACTTGAATAGGGCAAGTCAGGATTCATGAAACGTATACAACCTTTGAGCGTGTGTAAATTGGCATATCCAGAAAGGAGCAGTTTTTACTACTGTCAAAACAGTTTCTCTCCACCTCTAGAAATATCCAGAGCTATGTAAAGCATACAACTGAGCTTTATTCTCATGAAGAAAGAGGTTTAAATGCAAAAAAGAAAACAAAAGCTTATCGTACTGGTGACATTTTCATTATATAGATTACAAAAGAGTGCTTTAATTGAAAGGAGCTGAAAACACACAATGGGATGTAAACCTAAATAACTATCAATATCATATTTCCCATCCTTGCATACCACCTACATTATAAAAATAAACACAGCAGGACATATGACCGCGTGGCCTAATGGATAAGGCGTCTGACTTCGGATCAGAAGATTGAGGGTTCGAGTCCCTTTGTGGTCGGTTTTTGCCAATGGTCACACAACTCAGATTTCCATTCAGAATGGAAGCAGGCTCTTCCAATACTCTTATAGCCATCATGTTCTCATTCCTAATTATTCATGAAGTGGAGTACATACTGCACAGTCATTTAGATTGCATCTTCAGCCTAAAATCTTGTTCATGTTAGTGGCATTAAGAAGTGCTTCTATGTACACGCACGGAATATGTAATAGGGTTGCAGAATTTTGACTTGACAGAATGGGTTTTTAGCTTAAGGGTGTGTAGATGAAATGCAAGGTGTGTAAGTATGTGTTCATGGAGTGCTTCAAGTGTAAAATCTGTATGATTTGTGCAGTTAAAGTGCTAATTTTGCCTACGAGAAAGAGAAGTACTACAGAAGAATTATAAAGGATTGGCACATTGGCTGCCTTTGCTGATGACACAGTTGGCTAATTTGTGAAGCATTGGTCTATTAAGTTGCAGAGTGTGGTTGAACTTGGTTAGGAGACTTGGTGCCTGTTTCTGTGTCCTGCTGAAGACAAGGACGGCTTGATACCACTGTCAAAGCCCAGTTTATTGAGAAAAGCATCCAGGAAAGAAGAAGTGTTGAGTCGAAAGTGGTTCTCCTCCAATTTCTCTCCACTTGCGCGAAATGCAGAGCCTCCATTATAGCACAGAAAAGAGTGTTAAAGTCGGGGATGGAAGAGGATGAAAATGGGAAGTTTACTTATGGAGAGAACTGAGAAATGTCCTGTGTGCAGACACCACTGTTTGACGATTGAATACATTTAATTAATGCCTCCAGACTGCAACTGTTTATCTGTGCCTCAGTGGCCTAATGGATAAGGCACTGGCCTCCTAAGCCAGCGATTGTGGGTTCGAGTTCCATCTGAGGTGAAAACCAATATCCACTATTACTTTTCTAGAAAAATGTATATATTTATTACATGCTTCCGCTCAGAAGCTTAAAAAGGTATTAGGAACTTTGAAATGGTACCATTTTACTTCTGTACTCTCCGGACTTATGTTGGTGTTCTGAAACTACAAAGTAGATTTTTAAACACCTATCTTTGTCAGATGCAACTTTGACCCAGCAGAAGATATTCCTTTGGATAAAATGATTTGAATTGGATTGGTGTAACTGTTGTTTCTAGAGGTGGTGACAGGCTTTCAGCTACTTGAATAGGGCAAGTCAGGATTCATGAAACACATACAACCTTTGAGCGTGTGTAAATTGGCATATCCAGAAAGGAGCAGTTTGTACTACTGTCAAAACAGTTTCTCTCCACTTCTGGAAATATCCAGAGCTATGTAAAGCATTCAACTGAGCTTTAATCTCATGAATAAAGAGGTTTAAATGCAAAAAAGAAAACAAAAGCTTATCGTACTGGTGACATTTTCATTATATAGATTCCAAAAGAGTGCTTTAATTGAAAGGAGCTGAAAACACACAATGGGATGTAAACCTAAATAACTATCAATATCATATTTCCCATCCTTGCATACTACCTACATTATAAAAATAAGCACAGCAGGACATATGACCGCGTGGCCTAATGGATAAGGTGTCTGACTTCGGATCAGAAGATTGAGGGTTCGAGTCCCTTCGTGGTCGGTTTTAACCAATGGTCACACATCTCAGATTTCCATTCAGAATGGAAGCAGGCTCTTCCAATACTCTTATAGCCATCATGTTCTCATTCCTAATTATTCATGAAGTAGAGTACATACTGCACAGTCATTTAGATTGCATCTTCAGCCTAAAATCTTGTCCATGTTAGTGGCATTAAGAAGTGCTTCTATGTACACGCATGGAATATGTAATAGGGTTGCAGAATTTTGACTTGACAGAATGGGTTTTTAGCTTAAGGGTGTGTAGATGAAATGCAAGGTGTGTAAGTATGTGTTCATGGAGTGCTTCAAGTGTAAAATCTGTATGATTTGTGCAGTTAAAGTGCCAATTTTGCCTACGAGAAAGAGAAGTACTACAGAAGAATTATAAAGGATTGGCACATTGGCTGCCTTTGCTGATGACACAGTTGGCTAATTTGTGAAGCATTGGTCTATTAAGTTGCAGAGTGTGGTTGAACTTGGTTAGGAGACTTGGTGCCTGTTTCTGTGTCCTGCTGAAGACAAGGACGGCTTGATACCACTGCCAAAGCCCAGTTTATTGAGAAAAGCATCCAGGAAAGAAGAAGTGTTGAGTCGAAAGTGGTTCTCCTCCAATTTCTCTCCTCTTGCTCGAAATGCAGAGCCTCCATTATAGCACAGAACAGAGTGTTAAAGTCGGGGATGGAAGAGGATGAAAACGGGAAGTTTACTTATGGAGAGAACTGAGAAATGTCCTGTGTGCAGACACCAGTGTTTGACGATTGAATACATTTATATAATGCCTCTAGCGTGCAAGTGTTCATCTGTGCCTCAGTGGCCTAATGGATAAGGCACTGGCCTCCTAAGCCAGGGATTGTGGGTTCGAGTCCCATCTGAGGTGAAAACCAATATCCACTATTACTTTTCTAGAAAAATTTATATATTTATTACATGCTTCTGCTCAGAAGCTTATGAGGTATTAGGAACTTTGAAATGGTACCATTTTACTTCTGTACTCCCCGGACTCATGTTGGTGTTTTGAAACTACAAAGTAGATTTTTAAACACCTATCTTTGTCAGATGCAACTTTGACCCGGCAGAAGATATTCCTTTGGAAAAAATGATTTGAATTGGATTGGTGTAACTGTTGTTTCTAGAGGTGGTGACAGGCTTTCAGCTATTTGAATAGGGCAAGGCAGGATTCATGAAACGTATACAACCTTTGAGCGTGTGTAAATTGGCATATCCAGAAAGGAGCAGTTTGTACTACTGTCAAAACAGTTTCTCTCCACTTCTGGAAATATCCAGAGCTATGTAAAGCATACAACTGAGCTTTAATCTCATGAAGAAAGAGGTTTAAATGCAAAAAAGAAAACAAAAGCTTATCGTACTGGTGACATTCTCATTATATAGATTACAAAAAGGGGGCTTTAATTGAAAGGAGCTGAAAAAACACAATGGGATGTAAACCTAAATAACTATCAATATCATATTTCCCATCCTTGTATACCACCTACATTATAAAAATAAGCACAGCAGGACATATGACCGCGTGGCCTAATGGATAAGGTGTCTGACTTCGGATCAGAAGATTGAGGGTTCAAGTCCCTTCGTGGTCAGTTTTTGCCAATGGTCACACATCTCAGATTTCCATTCAGAATGGAAGCAGGCTCTTCCAATACTCTTATAGCCATCATGTTCTCATTCCTAATTATTCATGAAGTGGAGTACATACTGCACAGTCATTTAGATTGCATCTTCAGCCTAAAATCTTGTTCATGTTAGTGGCATTAAGAAGTGCTTCTATGTACACGCACGGAATATGTAATAGGGTTGCAGAATTTTGACTTGACAGAATGGGTTTTTAGCTTAAGGGTGTGTAGATGAAATGCAAGGTGTGTAAGTATGTGTTCATGGAGTGCTTCAAGTTTAAAAATCTGTATGATTTGTGCAGTTAAAGTGCTAATTTTGCCTACGAGAAAGAAAAGTACTACAGAAGAATTATAAAGGATTGGCACATTGGCTGCCTTTGCTGATGACACAGTTGGCTAATTTGTAAAGCATTGGTCTATTAAGTTGTAGAGTGTGGTTGAACTTGGTTAGGAGACTTGGTGCCTGTTTCTGTGTCCTGCTGAAGACAAGGACGGCTTGATACCACTGCCAAAGCCCAGTTTATTGAGAAAAGCATCCAGGAAAGAAGAAGTGTTGAGTCGAAAGTGGTTCTCCTCCAATTTCTCTCCTCTTGCTCGAAATGCAGAGCCTCCATTATAGCACAGAACAGAGTGTTAAAGTCGGGGATGGAAGAGGATGAAAACGGGAAGTTTACTTATGGAGAGAACTGAGAAATGTCCTGTGTGCAGACACCAGTGTTTGACGATTGAATACATTTATATAATGCCTCTAGCGTGCAAGTGTTCATCTGTGCCTCAGTGGCCTAATGGATAAGGCACTGGCCTCCTAAGCCAGGGATTGTGGGTTCGAGTCCCATCTGAGGTGAAAACCAATATCCACTATTACTTTTCTAGAAAAATTTATATATTTATTACATGCTTCTGCTCAGAAGCTTATGAGGTATTAGGAACTTTGAAATGGTACCATTTTACTTCTGTACTCCCCGGACTCATGTTGGTGTTCTGAAACTACAAAGTAGATTTTTAAACACCTATCTTTGTCAGATGCAACTTTGACCCGGCAGAAGATATTCCTTTGGAAAAAATGATTTGAATTGGATTGGTGTAACTGTTGTTTCTAGAGGTGGTGACAGGCTTTCAGCTATTTGAATAGGGCAAGGCAGGATTCATGAAACGTATACAACCTTTGAGCGTGTGTAAATTGGCATATCCAGAAAGGAGCAGTTTGTACTACTGTCAAAACAGTTTCTCTCCACTTCTGGAAATATCCAGAGCTATGTAAAGCATACAACTGAGCTTTAATCTCATGAAGAAAGAGGTTTAAATGCAAAAAAGAAAACAAAAGCTTATCGTACTGGTGACATTCTCATTATATAGATTACAAAAAGGGGGCTTTAATTGAAAGGAGCTGAAAAAACACAATGGGATGTAAACCTATATAACTATCAATATCATATTTCCCATCCTTGTATACCACCTACATTATAAAAATAAGCACAGCAGGACATATGACCGCGTGGCCTAATGGATAAGGTGTCTGACTTCGGATCAGAAGATTGAGGGTTCAAGTCCCTTCGTGGTCAGTTTTTGCCAATGGTCACACATCTCAGATTTCCATTCAGAATGGAAGCAGGCTCTTCCAATACTCTTATAGCCATCATGTTCTCATTCCTAATTATTCATGAAGTGGAGTACATACTGAACAGTCATTTAGATTGCATCTTCAGCCTAAAATCTTGTTCATGTTAGTGGCATTAAGAAGTGCTTCTATGTACACGCACGGAATATGTAATAGGGTTGCAGAATTTTGACTTGACAGAATGGGTTTTTAGCTTAAGGGTGTGTAGATGAAATGCAAGGTGTGTAAGTATGTGTTCATGGAGTGCTTCAAGTTTAAAAATCTGTATGATTTGTGCAGTTAAAGTGCTAATTTTGCCTACGAGAAAGAAAAGTACTACAGAAGAATTATAAAGGATTGGCACATTGGCTGCCTTTGCTGATGACACAGTTGGCTAATTTGTAAAGCATTGGTCTATTAAGTTGTAGAGTGTGGTTGAACTTGGTTAGGAAACTTGGTGCCTGTTTCTGTGTCCTGCTGAAGACAAGGACGGCTTGATACCACTGTCAAAGCCCAGTTTATTGAGAAAAGCATCCAGGAAAGAAGAAGTGTTGAGTCGAAAGTGGTTCTCCTCCAATTTCTCTCCACTTGCTCGAAATGCAGAGCCTCCATTATAGCACAGAACAGAGTGTTAAAGTCGGGGATGGAAGAGGATGAAAATGGGAAGTTTACTTATGGAGAGAACTGAGAAATGTCCTGTGTGCAGACACCAGTGTTTGACGGTTGAATACATTTAAATAATGCCTCTAGACTGCAAGTGTTCATCTGTGCCTCAGTGGCCTAATGGATAAGGCACTGGCCTCCTAAGCCAGGGATTTTGGGTTCGAATCCCATCTGAGGTGAAAACCAATATCCACTATTACTTTTCTAGAAAAATTTATTTATTTATTACATGCTTCCCCTCAGAAGCTTATGAGGTATCAGGAACTTTGAAATGGTACCATTTTACTTCTGTACTCTCCGGACTTATGTTGGTGTTCTGAAACTACAAAGTAGATTTTTAAACACCTATCTTTGTCAGATGCAACTTTGACCCGGGAGAAGATATTCCTTTGGAAAAAATTATTTGAATTGGATTGGTGTAACTGTTGTTTCTAGAGGTGGTGACAGGCTTTCAGCTACTTGAATAGGGCAAGTCAGGATTCATGAAACGTATACAACCTTTGAGCGTGTGTAAATTGGCATATCCAGAAAGGAGCAGTTTTTACTACTGTCAAAACAGTTTCTCTCCACCTCTAGAAATATCCAGAGCTATGTAAAGCATACAACTGAGCTTTATTCTCATGAAGAAAGAGGTTTAAATGCAAAAAAGAAAACAAAAGCTTATCGTACTGGTGACATTTTCATTATATAGATTCCAAAAGAGTGCTTTAATTGAAAGGAGCTGAAAACACACAATGGGATGTAAACCTAAATAACTATCAATATCATATTTCCCATCCTTGCATACCACCTACATTATAAAAATAAGCACAGCAGGACATATGACCGCGTGGCCTAATGGATAAGGCGTCTGACTTCGGATCAGAAGATTGAGGGTTCGAGTCCCTTCGTGGTCGGTTTTTGCCAATGGTCACACAACTCAGATTTCCATTCAGAATGGAAGCAGGCTCTTCCAATACTCTTATAGCCATCATGTTCTCATTCCTAATTATTCATGAAGTGGAGTACATACTGCACAGTCATTTAGATTGCATCTTCAGCCTAAAATCTTGTTCATGTTAGTGGCATTAAGAAGTGCTTCTATGTACACGCACGGAATATGTAATAGGGTTGCAGAATTTTGACTTGACAGAATGGGTTTTTAGCTTAAGGGTGTGTAGATGAAATGCAAGGTGTGTAAGTATGTGTTCATGGAGTGCTTCAAGTGTAAAATCTGTATGATTTGTGCAGTTAAAGTGCTAATTTTGCCTACGAGAAAGAGAAGTACTACAGAAGAATTATAAAGGATTGGCACATTGGCTGCCTTTGCTGATGACACAGTTGGCTAATTTGTGAAGCATTGGTCTATTAAGTTGCAGAGTGTGGTTGAACTTGGTTAGGAGACTTGGTGCCTGTTTCTGTGTCCTGCTGAAGACAAGGACGGCTTGATACCACTGTTAAAGCCCAGTTTATTGAGAAAAGCATCCAGGAAAGAAGAAGTGTTGAGTCGAAAGTGGTTCTCCTCCAATTTCTCTCCACTTGCGTGAAATGCAGAGCCTCCATTATAGCACAGAAAAGAGTGTTAAAGTCGGGGATGGAAGAGGATGAAAATGGGAAGTTTACTTATGGAGAGAACTGAGAAATGTCCTGTGTGCAGACACCACTATTTGACGATTGAATACATTTAAATAATGCCTCTAGACTGCAACTGTTTCTCTGTGCCTCAGTGGCCTAATGGATAAGGCACTGGCCTCCTAAGCCAGGGATTGTGGGTTCGAGTCCCATCTGAGGTGAAAACCAATATCCACTCTTACTTTTCCAGAAAAATTTATATTTTTATTACATGCTTCCGCTCAGAAGCTTATGAGGTATTAGGAACTTTGAAATGGTACCATTTTACTTCTGTACTCCCCGGACTCATGTTGGTGTTCTGAAACTACAAAGTAGATTTTTAAACACCTATCTTTGTCAGATGCAACTTTGACCCGGCAGAAGATATTCCTTTGGAAAAAATGATTTGAATTGGATTGGTGTAACTGTTGTTTCTAGAGGTGGTGACAGGCTTTCAGCTATTTGAATAGGGCAAGGCAGGATTCATGAAACGTATACAACCTTTGAGCGTGTGTAAATTGGCATATCCAGAAAGGAGCAGTTTGTACTACTGTCAAAACAGTTTCTCTCCACTTCTGGAAATATCCAGAGCTATGTAAAGCATACAACTGAGCTTTAATCTCATGAAGAAAGAGGTTTAAATGCAAAAAAGAAAACAAAAGCTTATCGTACTGGTGACATTCTCATTATATAGATTACAAAAAGGGGGCTTTAATTGAAAGGAGCTGAAAAAACACAATGGGATGTAAACCTATATAACTATCAATATCATATTTCCCATCCTTGTATACCACCTACATTATAAAAATAAGCACAGCAGGACATATGACCGCGTGGCCTAATGGATAAGGTGTCTGACTTCGGATCAGAAGATTGAGGGTTCAAGTCCCTTCGTGGTCAGTTTTTGCCAATGGTCACACATCTCAGATTTCCATTCAGAATGGAAGCAGGCTCTTCCAATACTCTTATAGCCATCATGTTCTCATTCCTAATTATTCATGAAGTGGAGTACATACTGAACAGTCATTTAGATTGCATCTTCAGCCTAAAATCTTGTTCATGTTAGTGGCATTAAGAAGTGCTTCTATGTACACGCACGGAATATGTAATAGGGTTGCAGAATTTTGACTTGACAGAATGGGTTTTTAGCTTAAGGGTGTGTAGATGAAATGCAAGGTGTGTAAGTATGTGTTCATGGAGTGCTTCAAGTTTAAAAATCTGTATGATTTGTGCAGTTAAAGTGCTAATTTTGCCTACGAGAAAGAAAAGTACTACAGAAGAATTATAAAGGATTGGCACATTGGCTGCCTTTGCTGATGACACAGTTGGCTAATTTGTAAAGCATTGGTCTATTAAGTTGTAGAGTGTGGTTGAACTTGGTTAGGAAACTTGGTGCCTGTTTCTGTGTCCTGCTGAAGACAAGGACGGCTTGATACCACTGTCAAAGCCCAGTTTATTGAGAAAAGCATCCAGGAAAGAAGAAGTGTTGAGTCGAAAGTGGTTCTCCTCCAATTTCTCTCCACTTGCTCGAAATGCAGAGCCTCCATTATAGCACAGAACAGAGTGTTAAAGTCGGGGATGGAAGAGGATGAAAATGGGAAGTTTACTTATGGAGAGAACTGAGAAATGTCCTGTGTGCAGACACCAGTGTTTGACGGTTGAATACATTTAAATAATGCCTCTAGACTGCAAGTGTTCATCTGTGCCTCAGTGGCCTAATGGATAAGGCACTGGCCTCCTAAGCCAGGGATTTTGGGTTCGAATCCCATCTGAGGTGAAAACCAATATCCACTATTACTTTTCTAGAAAAATTTATTTATTTATTACATGCTTCCCCTCAGAAGCTTATGAGGTATCAGGAACTTTGAAATGGTACCATTTTACTTCTGTACTCTCCGGACTTATGTTGGTGTTCTGAAACTACAAAGTAGATTTTTAAACACCTATCTTTGTCAGATGCAACTTTGACCCGGGAGAAGATATTCCTTTGGAAAAAATTATTTGAATTGGATTGGTGTAACTGTTGTTTCTAGAGGTGGTGACAGGCTTTCAGCTACTTGAATAGGGCAAGTCAGGATTCATGAAACGTATACAACCTTTGAGCGTGTGTAAATTGGCATATCCAGAAAGGAGCAGTTTTTACTACTGTCAAAACAGTTTCTCTCCACCTCTAGAAATATCCAGAGCTATGTAAAGCATACAACTGAGCTTTATTCTCATGAAGAAAGAGGTTTAAATGCAAAAAAGAAAACAAAAGCTTATCGTACTGGTGACATTTTCATTATATAGATTCCAAAAGAGTGCTTTAATTGAAAGGAGCTGAAAACACACAATGGGATGTAAACCTAAATAACTATCAATATCATATTTCCCATCCTTGCATACCACCTACATTATAAAAATAAGCACAGCAGGACATATGACCGCGTGGCCTAATGGATAAGGCGTCTGACTTCGGATCAGAAGATTGAGGGTTCGAGTCCCTTCGTGGTCGGTTTTTGCCAATGGTCACACAACTCAGATTTCCATTCAGAATGGAAGCAGGCTCTTCCAATACTCTTATAGCCATCATGTTCTCATTCCTAATTATTCATGAAGTGGAGTACATACTGCACAGTCATTTAGATTGCATCTTCAGCCTAAAATCTTGTTCATGTTAGTGGCATTAAGAAGTGCTTCTATGTACACGCACGGAATATGTAATAGGGTTGCAGAATTTTGACTTGACAGAATGGGTTTTTAGCTTAAGGGTGTGTAGATGAAATGCAAGGTGTGTAAGTATGTGTTCATGGAGTGCTTCAAGTGTAAAATCTGTATGATTTGTGCAGTTAAAGTGCTAATTTTGCCTACGAGAAAGAGAAGTACTACAGAAGAATTATAAAGGATTGGCACATTGGCTGCCTTTGCTGATGACACAGTTGGCTAATTTGTGAAGCATTGGTCTATTAAGTTGCAGAGTGTGGTTGAACTTGGTTAGGAGACTTGGTGCCTGTTTCTGTGTCCTGCTGAAGACAAGGACGGCTTGATACCACTGTTAAAGCCCAGTTTATTGAGAAAAGCATCCAGGAAAGAAGAAGTGTTGAGTCGAAAGTGGTTCTCCTCCAATTTCTCTCCACTTGCGTGAAATGCAGAGCCTCCATTATAGCACAGAAAAGAGTGTTAAAGTCGGGGATGGAAGAGGATGAAAATGGGAAGTTTACTTATGGAGAGAACTGAGAAATGTCCTGTGTGCAGACACCACTATTTGACGATTGAATACATTTAAATAATGCCTCTAGACTGCAACTGTTTCTCTGTGCCTCAGTGGCCTAATGGATAAGGCACTGGCCTCCTAAGCCAGGGATTGTGGGTTCGAGTCCCATCTGAGGTGAAAACCAATATCCACTCTTACTTTTCCAGAAAAATTTATATTTTTATTACATGCTTCCGCTCAGAAGCTTATGTGGTATTAGGAACTTTGAAATGGTACCATTTTACTTCTGTACTCTTCAGAGTCATGTTAGTGTTCTGAAACTACAAAGTAGATTTTTAAACACCTATCTTTGTCAGATGCAACTTTGACCCGGCAGAAGATATTCCTTTGGAAAAAAGTATTTGAATAGGATTGGTGTAACTGTTGTTTCTAGAGGTGGTGACAGGCTTTCAGCTACTTGAATAGGGCAAGTCAGGATTCATGAAACGTATACAACCTTTGAGCGTGTGTAAATTGGCATATCCAGAAAGGAGCAGTTTTTACTACTGTCAAAACAGTTTCTCTCCACCTCTAGAAATATCCAGAGCTATGTAAAGCATACAACTGAGCTTTATTCTCATGAAGAAAGAGGTTTAAATGCAAAAAAGAAAACAAAAGCTTATCGTACTGGAGACATTTTCATTATATAGATTCCAAAAGAGTGCTTTAATTGAAAGGAGCTGAAAACACACAATGGGATGTAAACCTAAATAACTATCAATATCATATTTCCCATCCTTGCATACCACCTACATTATAAAAATAAGCACAGCAGGACATATGACCGCGTGGCCTAATGGGTAAGGCGTCTGACTTCGGATCAGAAGATTGAGGGTTCGAGTCCCTTCGTGGTCGGTTTTTGCCAATGATCACACAACTCAGATTTCCATTCAGAATGGAAGCAGGCTCTTCCAATACTCTTATAGCCATCATGTTCTCATTCCTAATTATTCATGAAGTGGAGTACATACTGCACAGTCATTTAGATTGCATCTTCAGCCTAAAATCTTGTTCATGTTAGTGGCATTAAGAAGTGCTTCTATGTACACGCACGGAATATGTAATAGGGTTGCAGAATTTTGACTTGACAGAATGGGTTTTTAGCTTAAGGGTGTGTAGATGAAATGCAAGGTGTGTAAGTATGTGTTCATGGAGTGCTTCAAGTGTAAAATCTGTATGATTTGTGCAGTTAAAGTGCTAATTTTGCCTACGAGAAAGAGAAGTACTACAGAAGAATTATAAAGGATTGGCACATTGGCTGCCTTTGCTGATGACACAGTTGGCTAATTTGTGAAGCATTGGTCTATTAAGTTGCAGAGTGTGGTTGAACTTGGTTAGGAGACTTGGTGCCTGTTTCTGTGTCCTGCTGAAGACAAGGACGGCTTGATACCACTGTTAAAGCCCAGTTTATTGAGAAAAGCATCCAGGAAAGAAGAAGTGTTGAGTCGAAAGTGGTTCTCCTCCAATTTCTCTCCACTTGCGTGAAATGCAGAGCCTCCATTATAGCACAGAAAAGAGTGTTAAAGTCGGGGATGGAAGAGGATGAAAATGGGAAGTTTACTTATGAAGAGAACTGAGAAATGTCCTGTGTGCAGACACCACTATTTGACGATTGAATACATTTAAATAATGCCTCTAGACTGCAACTGTTTCTCTGTGCCTCAGTGGCCTAATGGATAAGGCACTGGCCTCCTAAGCCAGGGATTGTGGGTTCGAGTCCCATCTGAGGTGAAAACCAATATCCACTCTTACTTTTCCAGAAAAATTTATATTTTTATTACATGCTTCCGCTCAGAAGCTTATGTGGTATTAGGAACTTTGAAATGGTACCATTTTACTTCTGTACTCTTCAGAGTCATGTTAGTGTTCTGAAACTACAAAGTAGATTTTTAAACACCTATCTTTGTCAGATGCAACTTTGACCCGGCAGAAGATATTCCTTTGGAAAAAATTATTTGAATAGGATTGGTGTAACTGTTGTTTCTAGAGGTGGTGACAGGCTTTCAGCTACTTGAATAGGGCAAGTCAGGATTCATGAAACGTATACAACCTTTGAGCGTGTGTAAATTGGCATATCCAGAAAGGAGCAGTTTTTACTACTGTCAAAACAGTTTCTCTCCACCTCTAGAAATATCTAGAGCTATGTAAAGCATACAACTGAGCTTTATTCTCATGAAGAAAGAGGTTTAAATGCAAAAAAGAAAACAAAAGCTTATCGTACTGGAGACATTTTCATTATATAGATTCCAAAAGAGTGCTTTAATTGAAAGGAGCTGAAAACACACAATGGGATGTAAACCTAAATAACTATCAATATCATATTTCCCATCCTTGCATACCACCTACATTATAAAAATAAGCACAGCAGGACATATGACCGCGTGGCCTAATGGGTAAGGCGTCTGACTTCGGATCAGAAGATTGAGGGTTCGAGTCCCTTCGTGGTCGGTTTTTGCCAATGATCACACAACTCAGATTTCCATTCAGAATGGAAGCAGGCTCTTCCAATACTCTTATAGCCATCATGTTCTCATTCCTAATTATTCATGAAGTGGAGTACATACTGCACAGTCATTTAGATTGCATCTTCAGCCTAAAATCTTGTTCATGTTAGTGGCATTAAGAAGTGCTTCTATGTACACGCATGGAATATGTAAAAGGGTTGCAGAATTTTGACTTGACAGAATGGGTTTTTAGCTTAAGGGTGTGTAGATGAAATGCAAGGTGTGTAAGTATGTGTTCATGGAGTGCTTCAAGTGTAAAATCTGTATGATTTGTGCAGTTAAAGTGCTAATTTTGCCTACGAGAAAGAGAAGTACTACAGAAGAATTATAAAGGATTGGCACATTGGCTGCCTTTGCTGATGACACAGTTGGCTAATTTGTGAAGCATTGGTCTATTAAGTTGCAGAGTGTGGTTGAACTTGGTTAGGAGACTTGGTGCCTGTTTCTGTGTCCTGCTGAAGACAAGGACGGCTTGATACCACTGTCAAAGCCCAGTTTATTGAGAAAAGCATCCAGGAAAGAAGAAGTGTTGAGTCGAAAGTGGTTCTCCTCCAATTTCTCTCCACTTGCGCGAAATGCAGAGCCTCCATTATAGCACAGAAAAGAGTGTTAAAGTCGGGGATGGAAGAGGATGAAAATGGGAAGTTTACTTATGAAGAGAACTGAGAAATGTCCTGTGTGCAGACACCAGTGTTTGACGATTGAATACATTTAAATAATGCCTCTAGACTGCAATTGTTTATCTGTGCCTCAGTGGCCTAATGGATAAGGCACTGGCCTCCTAAGCCAGGGATTGTGGGTTCGAGTACCATCTGAGGTGAAAACCAATTTCCACTCTTACTTTTCCAGAAAAATTGATATATTTATTACATGCTTCCGCTCAGAAGCTTATGTGGTATTAGGAACTTTGAAATGGTACCATTTTACTTCTGTACTCTTCAGAGTCATGTTGGTGTTCTGAAACTACAAAGTATATTTTTAAACACCTATCTTTGTCAGATGCAACTTTGACCCGGCAGAAGATATTCCTTTGGAAAAAATGATTTGAATTGGATTGGTGTAACTGTTGTTTCTAGAGGTGGTGACAGGCTTTCAGCTACTTGAATAGGGCAAGTCAGGATTCATGAAACGTATACAACCTTTGAGCGTGTGTAAATTGGCATATCCAGAAAGGAGCAGTTTTTACTACTGTCAAAACAAGTCAAGTCAAGTCAAGTCAGAGAATTTGTATAGCGCACTACATACCCAGAGAGTCTCAAGGCGCTTGAGGGGGGGTGGGGAATTACTTGTCGAATATCCACGTTTTAAGTTGCTTTCTGAATGCTAGGTGGTTCTGGGTAAAGCGAAGGTAAGTGGGAAGTGAGTTCCAGGTTTTAGCTGCCAGGTAGGAGAAGGATCTACCTCCCATGGTGGTTTTGTTGATGCGAGGTACAGTGGCAAGGGCTTGGTTGGATGATCGTAGCTGGCGGGAGGGGGTGTAGAAGGACAGTCGTGTGTTGAGGCATTCTGGTCCGATTTCGTAGAGTGCTTTGTGTGCGTGGGTTAGGAGCCGGAAAGTGATCCTCTTATTGACGGGAACACAGTGAAGGTTTTTCAGGTGACCAGAGATATGTTCTTTACGCGGGATGTCTAATATGAGCCTGGCTGAGGCGTTTTGGATTCGTTGGAGTTTTTTCTGGAGTTTAGCGGTAGTACCGGCGTAGAGGGTGTTTCCATAGCCCAGTCGGCTCGTGACCAGAGCGTGGGTGACCGTTTTCCTAGTTTCGGTGGGGATCCAACGAAATGTTTTTTTGAGCATGCGAAGAATGTTGAAGCAGGATGAGGAGACGGCGTTGACTTGTCTGTTCATTGAAAGTGAGGAATCCAGGATGACGCCCAGGTTCCGTGCGTGGTCTGTCGGGATGGGTGCTTTTCCAAGGGCTTCTGGCCACCAAGAGTCGTCCCATGCGGAGGGGGAGGTACCTAAGATGAGGACTTCTGTTTTATCTGAGTTCAGTTTCAGACGGCTGTGTTTCATCCATTCGGCTACTTCTTTCATACCTTCGTGTAGGTTAGTTTTGGCGGTGCTAGGGTCATTGGTGAGTGATAGGATCAGTTGAGTGTCATCCGCGTAGGAGATGATGTTGAGGTTGTGTTGGCGGGCGATGGCCGCGAGGGGGCTCATGTATACGTTGAAGAGGGTGGGGCTGAGTGAAGATCCTTGTGGTACGCCGCAGATGACTTCAGTGGCCTCTGACTTGAATGGTGGAAGGCGGACTCTCTGGGTTCTTCCGGTGAGGAACGAGGTGATCCATTCTAGTGCTTTTCCTTGGATTCCGATGTTTCTGAGGCGCTGTAGAAGGGTGCTATGACAGACTGTGTCGAAGGCTGCGGAGAGGTCGAGGAGGATGAGGGCAACAGTGTCTCCATTGTCCAGTAGAGTTCGAATGTCGTCTGTTGCTGCGATGAGGGCGGTCTCAGTGCTGTGTTTTGCTCGGAAGCCGGACTGTGAGGAGTCGAGGGATTTGTTGGCTTCGAGGAAGGCGGCGAGCTGGTTGTTGACAGCTTTCTCGATGACTTTGGCCGGGAATGGAAGGAGCGAGATGGGGCGGTAATTTTTGAGTTCGGTGGGGTCCGCTGTGGGTTTTTTCAGAAGGGCGCTGAGTTCAGCGTGTTTCCAGCTTTCCGGGAAGGTGGCGGAGTTGAAGGAGCAGTTGATGACGTCTCGGAGGTGCGGTGCTATGATGGAGTCTGCTTTGTTGAAGATGTGGTGAGGGCATGGGTCTGTGGGGGATCCTGAGTGGATGGAGTTCATCAGGCGGATGGTGTCCTCAGTGGAGATTGGGTTCCAGTCATTAAGGATGTTCGAGGGGGGTGAAGGTCCAGCAGATGGTTGGGTGGGTTGGTCTCCGGGTTGGTTGTCGAAGCTGTTGTGGATGTCTGCAATTTTGTTGTGGAAGAATGAAGCTAGGGAGTCGCAGAGGGCTTGAGAGGGGGTGATGTCGTTAGAGTTGGCCGAGGGATTGGTAAATTCCTTGACGATGTTGAAAAGTTCCTTGCTGTTGTGGGCGTTGTTATCTAGTCGGTCCTTGAAGGCGGTTTTCTTGGCCTTTTGGATCAGTTGGTGGTGTATGCGGGTGGCGTTTTTGAAGGCGTCCTTGGTGCTGGTGGTTGGGTCTTTTTTCCAGGCCTTCTCAAGGGAGCGGCAGAGTTTCTTGGATTTCTTAAGATCATCGTTGAACCATGAGGCCTTCTTGCTGCCAAGTTTGCTTTGTCGTTTTTTCAGTGGTGCTAGGATGTCGGCGCTGTTGGATAACCATAGGGTGAGGTTGGTGGCGGCTTGGTCGGGGTTTGAGGAGTGGGCTGGGGGGTTTAGAAGGAGCGATGAGGAGATCTGGTCGATGGTGATTTTGTTCCAGTTTCTTTGCAGAGTTGGTAGGGGGTGGTTGTTGGGTTTGGGCTTGTTGTAGGTAAAGTGAACGCAGCTGTGGTCAGTCCAGAGGAGAGCCGTAGTGTGGCTGAAGGAGACATGATTGCTGGAGGTGAAGATAGGGTCGAGGGTGTGACCTGCGATGTGGGTGGGGGAAGTGACCAGTTGTTTAAGTCCGAGGTTGGCGAGGTTGTCCAAAAGGGTGGTGGAGTTGCGGTCGTTGTTCTTTTCAAGGTGAAAATTGAGGTCTCCCAGAAGGATGTAATCTTTGGAGGGGAGCGCGTGTGGAGTGATGAAGTCCGTGATGTCCTCACTAAATTGTGCGCGGGGTCCTGGTGGCCTGTAAAGGAGGGTGCCTCTGAGTGTGGTCTTGGGGTCGATGTGGATCTGGAAGTGAAGGTGTTCAGAGTTGGCAAGATTGACATCAGAGCTGGTTGAGATGTGGATGGATTTCTTATGGACGATAGCGATTCCTCCTCCTGTGTGGCCGGTACGGTCCTTGCGTATGATCTTATAATCTTCTGGGATGGCAATGGTGATGTCTGGGGCGGAGGAGGCGTTCATCCATGTTTCTGTTAGGAAGGCGATGTCCGGAGAGATGGTGTCGAGTAGATTCCAGAGGTCAATGGCATGCCTGTGGACCGATCGGGTGTTGAGCAAGATGCATTGTAGGTGGTTGGGGTCGGGAATCTGTGGTGTGGTCGTAGCGGAGTTGGTGTCGGTGCCGATGAATTTGCAAGGGTAGCATGAGAAAGGTCCATGGGTGTGTCCAGGAGCGGCTTGGACGCAGTTGAGGGAGCGGCCGGGGTTAAGGGCTAGGAGGGTGGTGGCATTGTAGGTAATGCGGGAGGGCTGGGCAATGCGAGGGCCAGGGGGTCTGGCGCTGGGCGCGGTCCAGGCGCGGATGGGCGTAGACGGGCTTACCTTTGGCGCACCTTCAGCGTGTCCGTAGCGCGTGGACGCTGCGCGTGGGTGCATCTGTCCATAAATGGATAGTGGGGGGGTGGAGCGTGGGAGGGTCAGCTTGGGAGGCGGGAGCGGGGAGGAGACACTGGGGCAGGTAAACAAACAACAACAGCAAAATGGCGGTGGGGTAGCGCGATTTCAGCAGTCCCCGCGCTAAAGTTGCCAGATATCAGGAGCACTGATCAGAACAACAATATAAATTAAAGCGCAGGAAAAACGCTATTAGTTAAAAGTTAACTACAATTCTTGACAGAAAGGAAAACGAAAAACGATACCAAGCGCTATACAGGAGCGCTATGCAGGGGAGAAGGCAGGCGCTGTGCAGCAGTACACTCTCTGTGAAAGAAAGAAAAATGAAAAACGATACCAAGCGCTATACAGGAGCGCTATGCAGGGGAGAAGGCAGGTGCTGTGCAGCAGTACACTCTCTGGGGTAAGGCTCGAGGAGGAGCGAGTGGGAGCGACCTCTGAGAGCGAGAGTCAGACGGTCACAGTTTCTCTCCACCTCTAGAAATATCCAGAGCTATGTAAAGCATACAACTGAGCTTTATTCTCATGAAGAAAGAGGTTTAATTGCAAAAAAGAAAACAAAAGCTTATCGTACTGGTGACATTTTCATTATATAGATTCCAAAAGAGTGCTTTAATTGAAAGGAGCTGAAAACACACAATAGGATGTAAACCTAAATAACTATAAATATCATATTTCCCATTCTTGCATACCACCTACATTATAAAAATAAGCTCAGCAGGACATATGACCGCGTGGCCTAATGGATAAGGCGTCTGACTTCGGATCAGAAGATTGAGGGTTCGAGTCACTTCGTGGTCGGTTTTTGCCACTGGTCACACAACTCAGCTTTCCATTCAGAATGGAAGCAGGCTCTTCCAATACTCATATAGCCATCATGTTCTCATTCCTAAATATTCATGAAGTGGAGTACATACTGCACAGTCATTTAGATTGCATCTTCAGCCTAAAATCTTGTTCATGTTAGTGGCATTAAGAAGTGCTTCTATGTACACGCACGGAATATGTAATAGGGTTGCAGAATTTTGACTTGACAGAATGGGTTTTTAGCTTAAGGGTGTGTAGATGAAATGCAAGGTGTGTAAGTATGTGTTCATGGAGTGCTTCAAGTGTAAAATCTGTATGATTTGTGCAGTTAAAGTGCTAATTTTGCCTACGAGAAAGAGAAGTACTACAGAAGAATTATAAAGGATTGGCACATTGGCTGCCTTTGCTGATGACACAGTTGGCTAATTTGTGAAGCATTGGTCTATTAAGTTGCAGAGTGTGGTTGAACTTGGTTAGGAGACTTGGTGCCTGTTTCTGTGTCCTGCTGAAGACAAGGACGGCTTGATACCACTGTCAAAGCCCAGTTTATTGAGAAAAGCATCCAGGAAAGAAGAAGTGTTGAGTCGAAAGTGGTTCTCCTCCAATTTCTCTCCACTTGCGCGAAATGCAGAGCCTCCATTATAGCACAGAAAAGAGTGTTAAAGTCGGGGATGGAAGAGGATGAAAATGGGAAGTTTACTTATGGAGAGAACTGAGAAATGTCCTGTGTGCAGACACCAGTGTTTGACGATTGAATACATTTAAATAATGCCTCTAGACTGCAAGTGTTTATCTGTGCCTCAGTGGCCTAATGGATAAGGCACTGGCCTCCTAAGCCAGGGATTGTGGGTTCAAGTCCCATCTGAGGTGAAAACCAATATCCAGTATTACTTTTCTTGAAAAATTTATATATTTATTACATGCTTCCGCTCAGAAGCTTATGAGGTATTAGGAACTTTGAAATGGTACCATTTTACTTCTGTACTCCCCGGACTCATGTTGGTGTTCTGAAACTACAAAGTAGATTTTTAAACACCTATCTTTGTCAGATGCAACTTTGACCCGGCAGAAGATATACCTTTGGAAAAAATGATTTGAATTGGATTGGTGTAACTGTTGTTTCTAGAGGTGGTGACAGGCTTTCAGCTACTTGAATAGGGCAAGTCAGGATTCATGAAACGTATACAACCTTTGAGCGTGTGTAAATTGGCATATCCAGAAAGGAGCAGTTTGTACTACTGTCAAAACAGTTTCTCTCCACTTCTGGAAATATCCAGAGCTATGTAAAGCATACAACTGAGCTTTAATCTCATGAAGAAAGAGGTTTAAATGAAAAAAAGAAAACAAAAGCTTATCGTACTGGTGACATTCTCATTATATAGATTCCAAAAGAGTGCTTTAATTGAAAGGAGCTGAAAAAACACAATGGGATGTAAACCTAAATAACTATCAATATCATATTTCCCATCCTTGCATACTACCTACATTATAAAAATAAGCACAGCAGGACATATGACCGCGTGGCCTAATGGATAAGGTGTCTGACTTCGGATCAGAAGATTGAGGGTTCGAGTCCCTTCGTGGTCGGTTTTTGACAATGGACACACAACTCAGCTTTCCGTTCAGAATGGAAGCAGGCTCTTCCAATACTCTTATAGCCATCATGTTCTCATTCCTAATTATTCATGAAGTGGAGTACATACTGCACAGTCATTTCGATTGCATCTTCAGCCTAAAATCTTGTCCATGTTAGTGGCATTAAGAAGTGCTTCTATGTACACGCACTGAATATGTAATAGGGTTGCAGAATTTTGACTTGACAGAATGGGTTTTTAGCTTAAGGATGTGTAGATGAAATGCAAGGTGTGTAAGTATGTGTTCATGGAGTGCTTCAAGTGTAAAAATCTGTATGATTTGTGCAGTTAAAGTGCTAATTTTGCCTACGAGAAAGAAAAGTACTACAGAAGAATTATAAAGGATTGGCACATTGGCTGCCTTTGCTGATGACACAGTTGGCTAATTTGTAAAGCATTGGTCTATTAAGTTGCAGAGTGTGGTTGAACTTGGTTAGGAGACTTGGTGCCTGTTTCTGTGTCCTGCTGAAGACAAGGACGGCTTGATACCACTGTCAAAGCCCAGTTTATTGGGAAAAGCATCCAGGAAAGAAGAAGTGTTGAGTCGAGAGTGGTTCTCCTCCAATTTCTCTCCACTTGCTCGAAATGCAGAGCGTCCATTATAGCACAGAACAGAGTGTTAAAGTCGGGGATGGAAGAGGATGAAAATGGGAAGTTTACTTATGGAGAGAACTGAGAAATGTCCTGTGTGCAGACACCAGTGTTTGACGATTGAATACATTTAAATAATGCCTCTAGACTGCAAGTGTTTATCTGTCCCTCAGTGGCCTAATGGATAAGGCACTGGCCTCCTAAGCCAGGGATTGTGGGTTCGAGTCCCATCTGAGGTGAAAACCAATATCCACTCTTACTTTTCCAGAAAAATTGATATATATATTACATGCTTCCGCTCAGAAGCTTATGTGGTATTAGGAACTTTGAAATAGTACCATTTTACTTCTGTACTCTTCAGAGTCATGTTGGTGTTATGAAACTACAAAGTAGATTTTTAAACACCTATCTTTGTCAGATGCAACTTTGACCCGGCAGAAGATATTCCTTTGGAAAAAATGTTTTGAATTGGATTGGTGTAACTGTTGTTTCTAGAGGTGGTGACAGGCTTTCAGCTACTTGAATAGGGCAAGTCAGGATTCATGAAACGTATACAACCTTTGAGCGTGTGTAAATTGGCATATCCAGAAAGGAGCAGTTTTTACTACTGTCAAAACAGTTTCTCTCCACCTCTAGAAATATCCAGAGCTATGTAAAGCGTACAAATGAGCTTCATTCTCATGAAGAAAGAGGTTTAAATGCAAAAAAGAAAACAAAAGCTTATCGTACTGGTGACATTTTCATTATATAGATTCCAAAAGAGTGCTTTAATTGAAAGGAGCTGAAAACAAACAATGGGATGTAAACCTAAATAACTATCAATATCATATTTCCCATCCTTGCATACCACCTACATTATAAAAATAAGCACAGCAGGACATATGACCGCGTGGCCTAATGGATAAGGCGTCTGACTTCGGATCAGAAGATTGAGGGTTCGAGTTCCTTCGTGGTCGGTTTTTGCCAATGGTCACACAACTCAGATTTCCATTCAGAATGGAAGCAGGCTCTTCCAATACTCTTATAGCCATCATGTTCTCATTCCTAATTATTCATGAAGTGGAGTACATACTGCACAGTCATTTAGATTGCATCTTCAGCCTAAAATCTTGTTCATGTTAGTGGCATTAAGAAGTGCTTCTATGTACACGCACGGAATATGTAATAGGGTTGCAGAATTTTGACTTGACAGAATGGGTTTTTAGCTTAAGGGTGTGTAGATGAAATGCAAGGTGTGTAAGTATGTGTTCATGGAGTGCTTCAAGTTTAAAAATCTGTATGATTTGTGCAGTTAAAGTGCTAATTTTGCCTACGAGAAAGAAAAGTACTACAGAAGAATTATAAAGGATTGGCACATTGGCTGCCTTTGCTGATGACACAGTTGGCTAATTTGTAAAGCATTGGTCTATTAAGTTGTAGAGTGTGGTTGAACTTGGTTAGGAGACTTGGTGCCTGTTTCTGTGTCCTGCTGAAGACAAGGACGGCTTGATACCACTGCCAAAGCCCAGTTTATTGAGAAAAGCATCCAGGAAAGAAGAAGTGTTGAGTCGAAAGTGGTTCTCCTCCAATTTCTCTCCTCTTGCTCGAAATGCAGAGCCTCCATTATAGCACAGAACAGAGTGTTAAAGTCGGGGATGGAAGAGGATGAAAACGGGAAGTTTACTTATGGAGAGAACTGAGAAATGTCCTGTGTGCAGACACCAGTGTTTGACGATTGAATACATTTATATAATGCCTCTAGCGTGCAAGTGTTCATCTGTGCCTCAGTGGCCTAATGGATAAGGCACTGGCCTCCTAAGCCAGGGATTGTGGGTTCGAGTCCCATCTGAGGTGAAAACCAATATCCACTATTACTTTTCTAGAAAAATTTATATATTTATTACATGCTTCTGCTCAGAAGCTTATGAGGTATTAGGAACTTTGAAATGGTACCATTTTACTTCTGTACTCCCCGGACTCATGTTGGTGTTCTGAAACTACAAAGTAGATTTTTAAACACCTATCTTTGTCAGATGCAACTTTGACCCGGCAGAAGATATTCCTTTGGAAAAAATGATTTGAATTGGATTGGTGTAACTGTTGTTTCTAGAGGTGGTGACAGGCTTTCAGCTATTTGAATAGGGCAAGGCAGGATTCATGAAACGTATACAACCTTTGAGCGTGTGTAAATTGGCATATCCAGAAAGGAGCAGTTTGTACTACTGTCAAAACAGTTTCTCTCCACTTCTGGAAATATCCAGAGCTATGTAAAGCATACAACTGAGCTTTAATCTCATGAAGAAAGAGGTTTAAATGCAAAAAAGAAAACAAAAGCTTATCGTACTGGTGACATTCTCATTATATAGATTACAAAAAGGGGGCTTTAATTGAAAGGAGCTGAAAAAACACAATGGGATGTAAACCTATATAACTATCAATATCATATTTCCCATCCTTGTATACCACCTACATTATAAAAATAAGCACAGCAGGACATATGACCGCGTGGCCTAATGGATAAGGTGTCTGACTTCGGATCAGAAGATTGAGGGTTCAAGTCCCTTCGTGGTCAGTTTTTGCCAATGGTCACACATCTCAGATTTCCATTCAGAATGGAAGCAGGCTCTTCCAATACTCTTATAGCCATCATGTTCTCATTCCTAATTATTCATGAAGTGGAGTACATACTGAACAGTCATTTAGATTGCATCTTCAGCCTAAAATCTTGTTCATGTTAGTGGCATTAAGAAGTGCTTCTATGTACACGCACGGAATATGTAATAGGGTTGCAGAATTTTGACTTGACAGAATGGGTTTTTAGCTTAAGGGTGTGTAGATGAAATGCAAGGTGTGTAAGTATGTGTTCATGGAGTGCTTCAAGTTTAAAAATCTGTATGATTTGTGCAGTTAAAGTGCTAATTTTGCCTACGAGAAAGAAAAGTACTACAGAAGAATTATAAAGGATTGGCACATTGGCTGCCTTTGCTGATGACACAGTTGGCTAATTTGTAAAGCATTGGTCTATTAAGTTGTAGAGTGTGGTTGAACTTGGTTAGGAAACTTGGTGCCTGTTTCTGTGTCCTGCTGAAGACAAGGACGGCTTGATACCACTGTCAAAGCCCAGTTTATTGAGAAAAGCATCCAGGAAAGAAGAAGTGTTGAGTCGAAAGTGGTTCTCCTCCAATTTCTCTCCACTTGCTCGAAATGCAGAGCCTCCATTATAGCACAGAACAGAGTGTTAAAGTCGGGGATGGAAGAGGATGAAAATGGGAAGTTTACTTATGGAGAGAACTGAGAAATGTCCTGTGTGCAGACACCAGTGTTTGACGGTTGAATACATTTAAATAATGCCTCTAGACTGCAAGTGTTCATCTGTGCCTCAGTGGCCTAATGGATAAGGCACTGGCCTCCTAAGCCAGGGATTTTGGGTTCGAATCCCATCTGAGGTGAAAACCAAAATCCACTATTACTTTTCTAGAAAAATTTATTTATTTATTACATGCTTCCCCTCAGAAGCTTATGAGGTATCAGGAACTTTGAAATGGTACCATTTTACTTCTGTACTCTCCGGACTTATGTTGGTGTTCTGAAACTACAAAGTAGATTTTTAAACACCTATCTTTGTCAGATGCAACTTTGACCCGGGAGAAGATATTCCTTTGGAAAAAATTATTTGAATTGGATTGGTGTAACTGTTGTTTCTAGAGGTGGTGACAGGCTTTCAGCTACTTGAATAGGGCAAGTCAGGATTCATGAAACGTATACAACCTTTGAGCGTGTGTAAATTGGCATATCCAGAAAGGAGCAGTTTTTACTACTGTCAAAACAGTTTCTCTCCACCTCTAGAAATATCCAGAGCTATGTAAAGCATACAACTGAGCTTTATTCTCATGAAGAAAGAGGTTTAAATGCAAAAAAGAAAACAAAAGCTTATCGTACTGGTGACATTTTCATTATATAGATTCCAAAAGAGTGCTTTAATTGAAAGGAGCTGAAAACACACAATGGGATGTAAACCTAAATAACTATCAATATCATATTTCCCATCCTTGCATACCACCTACATTATAAAAATAAGCACAGCAGGACATATGACCGCGTGGCCTAATGGATAAGGCGTCTGACTTCGGATCAGAAGATTGAGGGTTCGAGTCCCTTCGTGGTCGGTTTTTGCCAATGGTCACACAACTCAGATTTCCATTCAGAATGGAAGCAGGCTCTTCCAATACTCTTATAGCCATCATGTTCTCATTCCTAATTATTCATGAAGTGGAGTACATACTGCACAGTCATTTAGATTGCATCTTCAGCCTAAAATCTTGTTCATGTTAGTGGCATTAAGAAGTGCTTCTATGTACACGCACGGAATATGTAATAGGGTTGCAGAATTTTGACTTGACAGAATGGGTTTTTAGCTTAAGGGTGTGTAGATGAAATGCAAGGTGTGTAAGTATGTGTTCATGGAGTGCTTCAAGTGTAAAATCTGTATGATTTGTGCAGTTAAAGTGCTAATTTTGCCTACGAGAAAGAGAAGTACTACAGAAGAATTATAAAGGATTGGCACATTGGCTGCCTTTGCTGATGACACAGTTGGCTAATTTGTGAAGCATTGGTCTATTAAGTTGCAGAGTGTGGTTGAACTTGGTTAGGAGACTTGGTGCCTGTTTCTGTGTCCTGCTGAAGACAAGGACGGCTTGATACCACTGTTAAAGCCCAGTTTATTGAGAAAAGCATCCAGGAAAGAAGAAGTGTTGAGTCGAAAGTGGTTCTCCTCCAATTTCTCTCCACTTGCGTGAAATGCAGAGCCTCCATTATAGCACAGAAAAGAGTGTTAAAGTCGGGGATGGAAGAGGATGAAAATGGGAAGTTTACTTATGGAGAGAACTGAGAAATGTCCTGTGTGCAGACACCACTATTTGACGATTGAATACATTTAAATAATGCCTCTAGACTGCAACTGTTTCTCTGTGCCTCAGTGGCCTAATGGATAAGGCACTGGCCTCCTAAGCCAGGGATTGTGGGTTCGAGTCCCATCTGAGGTGAAAACCAATATCCACTCTTACTTTTCCAGAAAAATTTATATTTTTATTACATGCTTCCGCTCAGAAGCTTATGTGGTATTAGGAACTTTGAAATGGTACCATTTTACTTCTGTACTCTTCAGAGTCATGTTAGTGTTCTGAAACTACAAAGTAGATTTTTAAACACCTATCTTTGTCAGATGCAACTTTGACCCGGCAGAAGATATTCCTTTGGAAAAAAGTATTTGAATAGGATTGGTGTAACTGTTGTTTCTAGAGGTGGTGACAGGCTTTCAGCTACTTGAATAGGGCAAGTCAGGATTCATGAAACGTATACAACCTTTGAGCGTGTGTAAATTGGCATATCCAGAAAGGAGCAGTTTTTACTACTGTCAAAACAGTTTCTCTCCACCTCTAGAAATATCCAGAGCTATGTAAAGCATACAACTGAGCTTTATTCTCATGAAGAAAGAGGTTTAAATGCAAAAAAGAAAACAAAAGCTTATCGTACTGGAGACATTTTCATTATATAGATTCCAAAAGAGTGCTTTAATTGAAAGGAGCTGAAAACACACAATGGGATGTAAACCTAAATAACTATCAATATCATATTTCCCATCCTTGCATACCACCTACATTATAAAAATAAGCACAGCAGGACATATGACCGCGTGGCCTAATGGGTAAGGCGTCTGACTTCGGATCAGAAGATTGAGGGTTCGAGTCCCTTCGTGGTCGGTTTTTGCCAATGATCACACAACTCAGATTTCCATTCAGAATGGAAGCAGGCTCTTCCAATACTCTTATAGCCATCATGTTCTCATTCCTAATTATTCATGAAGTGGAGTACATACTGCACAGTCATTTAGATTGCATCTTCAGCCTAAAATCTTGTTCATGTTAGTGGCATTAAGAAGTGCTTCTATGTACACGCACGGAATATGTAATAGGGTTGCAGAATTTTGACTTGACAGAATGGGTTTTTAGCTTAAGGGTGTGTAGATGAAATGCAAGGTGTGTAAGTATGTGTTCATGGAGTGCTTCAAGTGTAAAATCTGTATGATTTGTGCAGTTAAAGTGCTAATTTTGCCTACGAGAAAGAGAAGTACTACAGAAGAATTATAAAGGATTGGCACATTGGCTGCCTTTGCTGATGACACAGTTGGCTAATTTGTGAAGCATTGGTCTATTAAGTTGCAGAGTGTGGTTGAACTTGGTTAGGAGACTTGGTGCCTGTTTCTGTGTCCTGCTGAAGACAAGGACGGCTTGATACCACTGTTAAAGCCCAGTTTATTGAGAAAAGCATCCAGGAAAGAAGAAGTGTTGAGTCGAAAGTGGTTCTCCTCCAATTTCTCTCCACTTGCGTGAAATGCAGAGCCTCCATTATAGCACAGAAAAGAGTGTTAAAGTCGGGGATGGAAGAGGATGAAAATGGGAAGTTTACTTATGAAGAGAACTGAGAAATGTCCTGTGTGCAGACACCACTATTTGACGATTGAATACATTTAAATAATGCCTCTAGACTGCAACTGTTTCTCTGTGCCTCAGTGGCCTAATGGATAAGGCACTGGCCTCCTAAGCCAGGGATTGTGGGTTCGAGTCCCATCTGAGGTGAAAACCAATATCCACTCTTACTTTTCCAGAAAAATTTATATTTTTATTACATGCTTCCGCTCAGAAGCTTATGTGGTATTAGGAACTTTGAAATGGTACCATTTTACTTCTGTACTCTTCAGAGTCATGTTAGTGTTCTGAAACTACAAAGTAGATTTTTAAACACCTATCTTTGTCAGATGCAACTTTGACCCGGCAGAAGATATTCCTTTGGAAAAAATTATTTGAATAGGATTGGTGTAACTGTTGTTTCTAGAGGTGGTGACAGGCTTTCAGCTACTTGAATAGGGCAAGTCAGGATTCATGAAACGTATACAACCTTTGAGCGTGTGTAAATTGGCATATCCAGAAAGGAGCAGTTTTTACTACTGTCAAAACAGTTTCTCTCCACCTCTAGAAATATCTAGAGCTATGTAAAGCATACAACTGAGCTTTATTCTCATGAAGAAAGAGGTTTAAATGCAAAAAAGAAAACAAAAGCTTATCGTACTGGAGACATTTTCATTATATAGATTCCAAAAGAGTGCTTTAATTGAAAGGAGCTGAAAACACACAATGGGATGTAAACCTAAATAACTATCAATATCATATTTCCCATCCTTGCATACCACCTACATTATAAAAATAAGCACAGCAGGACATATGACCGCGTGGCCTAATGGGTAAGGCGTCTGACTTCGGATCAGAAGATTGAGGGTTCGAGTCCCTTCGTGGTCGGTTTTTGCCAATGATCACACAACTCAGATTTCCATTCAGAATGGAAGCAGGCTCTTCCAATACTCTTATAGCCATCATGTTCTCATTCCTAATTATTCATGAAGTGGAGTACATACTGCACAGTCATTTAGATTGCATCTTCAGCCTAAAATCTTGTTCATGTTAGTGGCATTAAGAAGTGCTTCTATGTACACGCATGGAATATGTAAAAGGGTTGCAGAATTTTGACTTGACAGAATGGGTTTTTAGCTTAAGGGTGTGTAGATGAAATGCAAGGTGTGTAAGTATGTGTTCATGGAGTGCTTCAAGTGTAAAATCTGTATGATTTGTGCAGTTAAAGTGCTAATTTTGCCTACGAGAAAGAGAAGTACTACAGAAGAATTATAAAGGATTGGCACATTGGCTGCCTTTGCTGATGACACAGTTGGCTAATTTGTGAAGCATTGGTCTATTAAGTTGCAGAGTGTGGTTGAACTTGGTTAGGAGACTTGGTGCCTGTTTCTGTGTCCTGCTGAAGACAAGGACGGCTTGATACCACTGTCAAAGCCCAGTTTATTGAGAAAAGCATCCAGGAAAGAAGAAGTGTTGAGTCGAAAGTGGTTCTCCTCCAATTTCTCTCCACTTGCGCGAAATGCAGAGCCTCCATTATAGCACAGAAAAGAGTGTTAAAGTCGGGGATGGAAGAGGATGAAAATGGGAAGTTTACTTATGAAGAGAACTGAGAAATGTCCTGTGTGCAGACACCAGTGTTTGACGATTGAATACATTTAAATAATGCCTCTAGACTGCAATTGTTTATCTGTGCCTCAGTGGCCTAATGGATAAGGCACTGGCCTCCTAAGCCAAGGATTGTGGGTTCGAGTACCATCTGAGGTGAAAACCAATTTCCACTCTTACTTTTCCAGAAAAATTGATATATTTATTACATGCTTCCGCTCAGAAGCTTATGTGGTATTAGGAACTTTGAAATGGTACCATTTTACTTCTGTACTCTTCAGAGTCATGTTGGTGTTCTGAAACTACAAAGTATATTTTTAAACACCTATCTTTGTCAGATGCAACTTTGACCCGGCAGAAGATATTCCTTTGGAAAAAATGATTTGAATTGGATTGGTGTAACTGTTGTTTCTAGAGGTGGTGACAGGCTTTCAGCTACTTGAATAGGGCAAGTCAGGATTCATGAAACGTATACAACCTTTGAGCGTGTGTAAATTGGCATATCCAGAAAGGAGCAGTTTTTACTACTGTCAAAACAAGTCAAGTCAAGTCAAGTCAGAGAATTTGTATAGCGCACTACATACCCAGAGAGTCTCAAGGCGCTTGAGGGGGGGTGGGGAATTACTTGTCGAATATCCACGTTTTAAGTTGCTTTCTGAATGCTAGGTGGTTCTGGGTAAAGCGAAGGTAAGTGGGAAGTGAGTTCCAGGTTTTAGCTGCCAGGTAGGAGAAGGATCTACCTCCCATGGTGGTTTTGTTGATGCGAGGTACAGTGGCAAGGGCTTGGTTGGATGATCGTAGCTGGCGGGAGGGGGTGTAGAAGGACAGTCGTGTGTTGAGGCATTCTGGTCCGATTTCGTAGAGTGCTTTGTGTGCGTGGGTTAGGAGCCGGAAAGTGATCCTCTTATTGACGGGAACACAGTGAAGGTTTTTCAGGTGACCAGAGATATGTTCTTTACGCGGGATGTCTAATATGAGCCTGGCTGAGGCGTTTTGGATTCGTTGGAGTTTTTTCTGGAGTTTAGCGGTAGTACCGGCGTAGAGGGTGTTTCCATAGCCCAGTCGGCTCGTGACCAGAGCGTGGGTGACCGTTTTCCTAGTTTCGGTGGGGATCCAACGAAATGTTTTTTTGAGCATGCGAAGAATGTTGAAGCAGGATGAGGAGACGGCGTTGACTTGTCTGTTCATTGAAAGTGAGGAATCCAGGATGACGCCCAGGTTCCGTGCGTGGTCTGTCGGGATGGGTGCTTTTCCAAGGGCTTCTGGCCACCAAGAGTCGTCCCATGCGGAGGGGGAGGTACCTAAGATGAGGACTTCTGTTTTATCTGAGTTCAGTTTCAGACGGCTGTGTTTCATCCATTCGGCTACTTCTTTCATACCTTCGTGTAGGTTAGTTTTGGCGGTGCTAGGGTCATTGGTGAGTGATAGGATCAGTTGAGTGTCATCCGCGTAGGAGATGATGTTGAGGTTGTGTTGGCGGGCGATGGCCGCGAGGGGGCTCATGTATACGTTGAAGAGGGTGGGGCTGAGTGAAGATCCTTGTGGTACGCCGCAGATGACTTCAGTGGCCTCTGACTTGAATGGTGGAAGGCGGACTCTCTGGGTTCTTCCGGTGAGGAACGAGGTGATCCATTCTAGTGCTTTTCCTTGGATTCCGATGTTTCTGAGGCGCTGTAGAAGGGTGCTATGACAGACTGTGTCGAAGGCTGCGGAGAGGTCGAGGAGGATGAGGGCAACAGTGTCTCCATTGTCCAGTAGAGTTCGAATGTCGTCTGTTGCTGCGATGAGGGCGGTCTCAGTGCTGTGTTTTGCTCGGAAGCCGGACTGTGAGGAGTCGAGGGATTTGTTGGCTTCGAGGAAGGCGGCGAGCTGGTTGTTGACAGCTTTCTCGATGACTTTGGCCGGGAATGGAAGGAGCGAGATGGGGCGGTAATTTTTGAGTTCGGTGGGGTCCGCTGTGGGTTTTTTCAGAAGGGCGCTGAGTTCAGCGTGTTTCCAGCTTTCCGGGAAGGTGGCGGAGTTGAAGGAGCAGTTGATGACGTCTCGGAGGTGCGGTGCTATGATGGAGTCTGCTTTGTTGAAGATGTGGTGAGGGCATGGGTCTGTGGGGGATCCTGAGTGGATGGAGTTCATCAGGCGGATGGTGTCCTCAGTGGAGATTGGGTTCCAGTCATTAAGGATGTTCGAGGGGGGTGAAGGTCCAGCAGATGGTTGGGTGGGTTGGTCTCCGGGTTGGTTGTCGAAGCTGTTGTGGATGTCTGCAATTTTGTTGTGGAAGAATGAAGCTAGGGAGTCGCAGAGGGCTTGAGAGGGGGTGATGTCGTTAGAGTTGGCCGAGGGATTGGTAAATTCCTTGACGATGTTGAAAAGTTCCTTGCTGTTGTGGGCGTTGTTATCTAGTCGGTCCTTGAAGGCGGTTTTCTTGGCCTTTTGGATCAGTTGGTGGTGTATGCGGGTGGCGTTTTTGAAGGCGTCCTTGGTGCTGGTGGTTGGGTCTTTTTTCCAGGCCTTCTCAAGGGAGCGGCAGAGTTTCTTGGATTTCTTAAGATCATCGTTGAACCATGAGGCCTTCTTGCTGCCAAGTTTGCTTTGTCGTTTTTTCAGTGGTGCTAGGATGTCGGCGCTGTTGGATAACCATAGGGTGAGGTTGGTGGCGGCTTGGTCGGGGTTTGAGGAGTGGGCTGGGGGGTTTAGAAGGAGCGATGAGGAGATCTGGTCGATGGTGATTTTGTTCCAGTTTCTTTGCAGAGTTGGTAGGGGGTGGTTGTTGGGTTTGGGCTTGTTGTAGGTAAAGTGAACGCAGCTGTGGTCAGTCCAGAGGAGAGCCGTAGTGTGGCTGAAGGAGACATGATTGCTGGAGGTGAAGATAGGGTCGAGGGTGTGACCTGCGATGTGGGTGGGGGAAGTGACCAGTTGTTTAAGTCCGAGGTTGGCGAGGTTGTCCAAAAGGGTGGTGGAGTTGCGGTCGTTGTTCTTTTCAAGGTGAAAATTGAGGTCTCCCAGAAGGATGTAATCTTTGGAGGGGAGCGCGTGTGGAGTGATGAAGTCCGTGATGTCCTCACTAAATTGTGCGCGGGGTCCTGGTGGCCTGTAAAGGAGGGTGCCTCTGAGTGTGGTCTTGGGGTCGATGTGGATCTGGAAGTGAAGGTGTTCAGAGTTGGCAAGATTGACATCAGAGCTGGTTGAGATGTGGATGGATTTCTTATGGACGATAGCGATTCCTCCTCCTGTGTGGCCGGTACGGTCCTTGCGTATGATCTTATAATCTTCTGGGATGGCAATGGTGATGTCTGGGGCGGAGGAGGCGTTCATCCATGTTTCTGTTAGGAAGGCGATGTCCGGAGAGATGGTGTCGAGTAGATTCCAGAGGTCAATGGCATGCCTGTGGACCGATCGGGTGTTGAGCAAGATGCATTGTAGGTGGTTGGGGTCGGGAATCTGTGGTGTGGTCGTAGCGGAGTTGGTGTCGGTGCCGATGAATTTGCAAGGGTAGCATGAGAAAGGTCCATGGGTGTGTCCAGGAGCGGCTTGGACGCAGTTGAGGGAGCGGCCGGGGTTAAGGGCTAGGAGGGTGGTGGCATTGTAGGTAATGCGGGAGGGCTGGGCAATGCGAGGGCCAGGGGGTCTGGCGCTGGGCGCGGTCCAGGCGCGGATGGGCGTAGACGGGCTTACCTTTGGCGCACCTTCAGCGTGTCCGTAGCGCGTGGACGCTGCGCGTGGGTGCATCTGTCCATAAATGGATAGTGGGGGGGTGGAGCGTGGGAGGGTCAGCTTGGGAGGCGGGAGCGGGGAGGAGACACTGGGGCAGGTAAACAAACAACAACAGCAAAATGGCGGTGGGGTAGCGCGATTTCAGCAGTCCCCGCGCTAAAGTTGCCAGATATCAGGAGCACTGATCAGAACAACAATATAAATTAAAGCGCAGGAAAAACGCTATTAGTTAAAAGTTAACTACAATTCTTGACAGAAAGGAAAACGAAAAACGATACCAAGCGCTATACAGGAGCGCTATGCAGGGGAGAAGGCAGGCGCTGTGCAGCAGTACACTCTCTGTGAAAGAAAGAAAAATGAAAAACGATACCAAGCGCTATACAGGAGCGCTATGCAGGGGAGAAGGCAGGTGCTGTGCAGCAGTACACTCTCTGGGGTAAGGCTCGAGGAGGAGCGAGTGGGAGCGACCTCTGAGAGCGAGAGTCAGACGGTCACAGTTTCTCTCCACCTCTAGAAATATCCAGAGCTATGTAAAGCATACAACTGAGCTTTATTCTCATGAAGAAAGAGGTTTAATTGCAAAAAAGAAAACAAAAGCTTATCGTACTGGTGACATTTTCATTATATAGATTCCAAAAGAGTGCTTTAATTGAAAGGAGCTGAAAACACACAATAGGATGTAAACCTAAATAACTATAAATATCATATTTCCCATTCTTGCATACCACCTACATTATAAAAATAAGCTCAGCAGGACATATGACCGCGTGGCCTAATGGATAAGGCGTCTGACTTCGGATCAGAAGATTGAGGGTTCGAGTCACTTCGTGGTCGGTTTTTGCCACTGGTCACACAACTCAGCTTTCCATTCAGAATGGAAGCAGGCTCTTCCAATACTCATATAGCCATCATGTTCTCATTCCTAAATATTCATGAAGTGGAGTACATACTGCACAGTCATTTAGATTGCATCTTCAGCCTAAAATCTTGTTCATGTTAGTGGCATTAAGAAGTGCTTCTATGTACACGCACGGAATATGTAATAGGGTTGCAGAATTTTGACTTGACAGAATGGGTTTTTAGCTTAAGGGTGTGTAGATGAAATGCAAGGTGTGTAAGTATGTGTTCATGGAGTGCTTCAAGTGTAAAATCTGTATGATTTGTGCAGTTAAAGTGCTAATTTTGCCTACGAGAAAGAGAAGTACTACAGAAGAATTATAAAGGATTGGCACATTGGCTGCCTTTGCTGATGACACAGTTGGCTAATTTGTGAAGCATTGGTCTATTAAGTTGCAGAGTGTGGTTGAACTTGGTTAGGAGACTTGGTGCCTGTTTCTGTGTCCTGCTGAAGACAAGGACGGCTTGATACCACTGTCAAAGCCCAGTTTATTGAGAAAAGCATCCAGGAAAGAAGAAGTGTTGAGTCGAAAGTGGTTCTCCTCCAATTTCTCTCCACTTGCGCGAAATGCAGAGCCTCCATTATAGCACAGAAAAGAGTGTTAAAGTCGGGGATGGAAGAGGATGAAAATGGGAAGTTTACTTATGGAGAGAACTGAGAAATGTCCTGTGTGCAGACACCAGTGTTTGACGATTGAATACATTTAAATAATGCCTCTAGACTGCAAGTGTTTATCTGTGCCTCAGTGGCCTAATGGATAAGGCACTGGCCTCCTAAGCCAGGGATTGTGGGTTCAAGTCCCATCTGAGGTGAAAACCAATATCCAGTATTACTTTTCTTGAAAAATTTATATATTTATTACATGCTTCCGCTCAGAAGCTTATGAGGTATTAGGAACTTTGAAATGGTACCATTTTACTTCTGTACTCCCCGGACTCATGTTGGTGTTCTGAAACTACAAAGTAGATTTTTAAACACCTATCTTTGTCAGATGCAACTTTGACCCGGCAGAAGATATACCTTTGGAAAAAATGATTTGAATTGGATTGGTGTAACTGTTGTTTCTAGAGGTGGTGACAGGCTTTCAGCTACTTGAATAGGGCAAGTCAGGATTCATGAAACGTATACAACCTTTGAGCGTGTGTAAATTGGCATATCCAGAAAGGAGCAGTTTGTACTACTGTCAAAACAGTTTCTCTCCACTTCTGGAAATATCCAGAGCTATGTAAAGCATACAACTGAGCTTTAATCTCATGAAGAAAGAGGTTTAAATGAAAAAAAGAAAACAAAAGCTTATCGTACTGGTGACATTCTCATTATATAGATTCCAAAAGAGTGCTTTAATTGAAAGGAGCTGAAAAAACACAATGGGATGTAAACCTAAATAACTATCAATATCATATTTCCCATCCTTGCATACTACCTACATTATAAAAATAAGCACAGCAGGACATATGACCGCGTGGCCTAATGGATAAGGTGTCTGACTTCGGATCAGAAGATTGAGGGTTCGAGTCCCTTCGTGGTCGGTTTTTGACAATGGACACACAACTCAGCTTTCCGTTCAGAATGGAAGCAGGCTCTTCCAATACTCTTATAGCCATCATGTTCTCATTCCTAATTATTCATGAAGTGGAGTACATACTGCACAGTCATTTCGATTGCATCTTCAGCCTAAAATCTTGTCCATGTTAGTGGCATTAAGAAGTGCTTCTATGTACACGCACTGAATATGTAATAGGGTTGCAGAATTTTGACTTGACAGAATGGGTTTTTAGCTTAAGGATGTGTAGATGAAATGCAAGGTGTGTAAGTATGTGTTCATGGAGTGCTTCAAGTGTAAAAATCTGTATGATTTGTGCAGTTAAAGTGCTAATTTTGCCTACGAGAAAGAAAAGTACTACAGAAGAATTATAAAGGATTGGCACATTGGCTGCCTTTGCTGATGACACAGTTGGCTAATTTGTAAAGCATTGGTCTATTAAGTTGCAGAGTGTGGTTGAACTTGGTTAGGAGACTTGGTGCCTGTTTCTGTGTCCTGCTGAAGACAAGGACGGCTTGATACCACTGTCAAAGCCCAGTTTATTGGGAAAAGCATCCAGGAAAGAAGAAGTGTTGAGTCGAGAGTGGTTCTCCTCCAATTTCTCTCCACTTGCTCGAAATGCAGAGCGTCCATTATAGCACAGAACAGAGTGTTAAAGTCGGGGATGGAAGAGGATGAAAATGGGAAGTTTACTTATGGAGAGAACTGAGAAATGTCCTGTGTGCAGACACCAGTGTTTGACGATTGAATACATTTAAATAATGCCTCTAGACTGCAAGTGTTTATCTGTCCCTCAGTGGCCTAATGGATAAGGCACTGGCCTCCTAAGCCAGGGATTGTGGGTTCGAGTCCCATCTGAGGTGAAAACCAATATCCACTCTTACTTTTCCAGAAAAATTGATATATATATTACATGCTTCCGCTCAGAAGCTTATGTGGTATTAGGAACTTTGAAATGGTACCATTTTACTTCTGTACTCTTCAGAGTCATGTTGGTGTTATGAAACTACAAAGTAGATTTTTAAACACCTATCTTTGTCAGATGCAACTTTGACCCGGCAGAAGATATTCCTTTGGAAAAAATGTTTTGAATTGGATTGGTGTAACTGTTGTTTCTAGAGGTGGTGACAGGCTTTCAGCTACTTGAATAGGGCAAGTCAGGATTCATGAAACGTATACAACCTTTGAGCGTGTGTAAATTGGCATATCCAGAAAGGAGCAGTTTTTACTACTGTCAAAACAGTTTCTCTCCACCTCTAGAAATATCCAGAGCTATGTAAAGCGTACAAATGAGCTTCATTCTCATGAAGAAAGAGGTTTAAATGCAAAAAAGAAAACAAAAGCTTATCGTACTGGTGACATTTTCATTATATAGATTCCAAAAGAGTGCTTTAATTGAAAGGAGCTGAAAACAAACAATGGGATGTAAACCTAAATAACTATCAATATCATATTTCCCATCCTTGCATACCACCTACATTATAAAAATAAGCACAGCAGGACATATGACCGCGTGGCCTAATGGATAAGGCGTCTGACTTCGGATCAGAAGATTGAGGGTTCGAGTTCCTTCGTGGTCGGTTTTTGCCAATGGTCACACAACTCAGATTTCCATTCAGAATGGAAGCAGGCTCTTCCAATACTCTTATAGCCATCATGTTCTCATTCCTAATTATTCATGAAGTGGAGTACATACTGCACAGTCATTTAGATTGCATCTTCAGCCTAAAATCTTGTTCATGTTAGTGGCATTAAGAAGTGCTTCTATGTACACACACGGAATATGTAATAGGGTTGCAGAATTATGACTTGACAGAATGGGTTTTTAGCTTAAGGGTGTGTAGATGAAATGCAAGGTGTGTAAGTATGTGTTCATGGAGTGCTTCAAGTGTAAAATCTGTATGATTTGTGCAGTTAAAGTTCTAATTTTGCCTACGAGAAAGAGAAGTACTACAGAAGAATTATAAAGGATTGGCACATTGGCTGCCTTTGCTGATGACACAGTTGGCTAATTTGTGATGCATTGGTCTATTAAGTTGCAGAGTGTGGTTGAACTTGGTTAGGAGAATTGGTGCCTGTTTCTGTGTCCTGCTGAAGACAAGGACGGCTTGATACCACTGTCAAAGCCCAGTTTATTGAGAAACGCATCCAGGAAAGAAGAAGTGTTGAGTCGAGAGTGGTTCTCCTCCAATTTCTCTCCACTTGCTCGAAATGCAGAGAGTCCATTATAGCACAGAACAGAGTGTTAAAGTCGGGGATGGAAGAGGATGAAAAATGGAAGTTTACTTATGGAGAGAACTGAGAAATGTCCTGTGTGCAGACACCAGTGTTTGATGATTGAATACATTTAAATAATGCCTCTAGACTGCAAGTGTTTATATGTGCCTCAGTGGCCTAATGGATAAGGCACTGGCCTCCGAAGCCAGGGATTGTGGGTTCGAGTCCCATCTGAGGTGAAAACCAATATCCACTCTTACTTTTCCAGAAAAATTGATATATTTATTACATGCTTCCGCTCAGAAGCTTATGTGGTTTTAGGATCTTTGAAATGGTACCATTTTACTTCTGTACTCTTCAGAGTCATGTTGGTGTTCTGAAACTACAAAGTAGATTTTTAAACACCTATCTTTGTCAGATGAAACTTTGACCCGGCAGAAGATATTCCTTTGGAAAAAATGATTTGAATTGGATTGGTGTAACTGTTGTTTCTAGAGGTGGTGACAGGCTTTCAGCTACTTGAATAGGGCAAGTCAGGATTCATGAAACGTATACAACCTTTGAGCGTGTGTAAATTGGCATATCCAGAAAGGAGCAGTTTTTACTACTGTCAAAACAGTTTCTCTCCACCTCTAGAAATATCCAGAGCTATGTTAAGCATACAACTGAGCTTTATTCTCATGAAGAAAGAGGTTTAAATGCAAAAAAGAAAACAAAAGCTTATCGTACTGGAGACATTTTCATTATATAGATTCCAAAAGAGTGCTTTAATTGAAAGGAGCTGAAAACACACAATGGGATGTAAACCTAAATAACTATCAATATCATATTTCCCATCCTTGCATACCACCTACATTATAAAAATAAGCACAGCAGGACATATGACCGCGTGGCCTAATGGATAAGGCGTCTGACTTCGTATCAGAAGATTGAGGGTTCGAGTCCCTTCGTGGTCGGTTTTTGCCAATGGTCACACAACTCAGATTTCCATTCAGAATGGAAGCAGGCTCTTCCAATACTCTTATAGCCATCATGTTCTCATTCCTAATTATTCATGAAGTGGAGTACATACTGCACAGTCATTTAGATTGCATCTTCAGCCTAAAATCTTGTTCATGTTAGTGGCATTAAGAAGTGCTTCTATGTACACGCACGGAATATGTAATAGGGTTGCAGAATTTTGAATTGACAGAATGGGTTTTTAGCTTAAGGGTGTGTAGATGAAATGCAAGGTGTGTAAGTATGTGTTCATGGAGTGCTTCAAGTGTAAAATCTGTATGATTTGTGCAGTTAAAGTGCTAATTTTGCCTACGAGAAAGAGAAGTACTACAGAAGAATTATAAAGGATTGGCACATTGGCTGCCTTTGCTGATGACACAGTTGGCTAATTTGTGAAGCATTGGTCTATTAAGTTGCAGAGTGTGGTTGAACTTGGTTAGGAGACTTGGTGCCTGTTTCTGTGTCCTGCTGAAGACAAGGACGGCTTGATACCACTGTCAAAGCCCAGTTTATTGAGAAAAGCATCCAGGAAAGAAGAAGTGTTGAGTCGAAAGTGGTTCTCCTCCAATTTCTCTCCACTTGCGCGAAATGCAGAGCCTCGATTATAGCACAGAACAGAGTGTTAAAGTCGGGGATGGAAGAGGATGAAAATGGGAAGTTTATTTATGGAGAGAACTGAGAAATGTCCTGTGTGCAGACACCAGTGTTTGACGATTGAATACATTTAAATAATGCCTCTAGACTGCAAGTGTTTATCTGTCCCTCAGTGGCCTAATGGATAAGGCACTGGCCTCCTAAGCCAGGGATTGTGGGTTCGATTCCCATCTGAGGTGAAAACCAATATCCACTCTTACTTTTCCAGAAAAATTGATATATATATTACATGCTTCCGCTCAGAAGCTTATGTGGTATTAGGAACTTTGAAATGGTACCATTTTACTTCTGTACTCTTCAGAGTCATGTTGGTGTTCTGAAACTACAAAGTAGATTTTTAAACACCTATCTTTGTCAGATGCAACTTTGACCCGGCAGAAGATATTCCTTTGGAAAAAATGATTTGAATTGGATTGGTGTAACTGTTGTTTCTAGAGGTGGTGACAGGCTTTCAGCTACTTGAATAGGGCAAGTCAGGATTCATGAAACGTATACAACCTTTGAGCGTGTGTAAATTGGCATATCCAGAAAGGAGCAGTTTTTACTACTGTCAAAACAGTTTCTCTCCACCTCTAGAAATATCCAGAGCTATGTAAAGCGTACAAATGAGCTTTATTCTCATGAAGAAAGAGGTTTAAATGCAAAAAAGAAAACAAAAGCTTATCGTACTGGAGACATTTTCATTATATAGATTCCAAAAGAGTGCTTTAATTGAAAGGAGCTGAAAATACACAATGGGATGTAAACCTAAATAACTATCAATATCATATTTCCCATCCTTGCATACCACCTACATTATAAAAATAAGCTCAGCAGGACATATGACCGCGTGGCCTAATGGATAAGGCGTCTGACTTCGTATCAGAAGATTGAGGGTTCGAGTCCCTTCGTGGTCGGTTTTTGCCAATGGTCACACAACTCAGATTTCCATTCAGAATGGAAGCAGGCTCTTCCAATACTCTTATAGCCATCATGTTCTAATTCCTAATTATTCATGAAGTGGAGTACATACTGCACAGTCATTTAGATTGCATCTTCAGCCTAAAATCTTGTTCATGTTAGTGGCATTAAGAAGTGCTTCTATGTACACGCACAGAATATGTAATAGGGTTGCAGAATTTTGACTTGACAGAATGGGTTTTTAGCTTAAGGGTGTGTAGATGAAATGCAAGGTGTGTAAGTATGTGTTCATGGAGTGCTTCAAGTGTAAAATCTGTATGATTTGTGCAGTTAAAGTGCTAATTTTGCCTAAGAGAAAGAGAAGTACTACAGAAGAATTATAAAGGATTGGCACATTGGCTGCCTTTGCTGATGACACATTTGGCTAATTTGTGAAGCATTGGTCTATTAAGTTGCAGAGTGTGGTTGAACTTGGTTAGGAGACTTGGTGCCTGTTTCTGTGTCCTGCTGAAGACAAGGACGGCTTGATACCACTGTCAAAGCCCAGTTTATTGAGAAAAGCATCCAGGAAAGAAGAAGTGTTGAGTCGAGAGTGGTTCTCCTCCAATTTCTCTCCACTTGCTCGAAATGCAGAGAGTCCATTATAGCACAGAACAGAGTGTTAAAGTCGGGGATGGAAGAGGATGAAAATGGGAAGTTTACTTATGGAGAGAACTGAGAAATGTCCTGTGTGCAAGTTTATATATATAGCGCTAGGATCGACTCCCGGAGGAGTATCTCCGCACTTCGACCGCTGCGAAACCCTTCCTGGCTTCCCTGAGAGATGGTCCCTTAATGGGTATCTCCAGGGTGAGACCAGGCATCCCCGGCGGTCTGGTGGGGCCGTTAGTGAAGATGAGGCAAGCTAGTGCCCAGAGTTACCGAGTGCGATCTCTGATCAGAGTGGGCACCGAGGCGAGAGAATTATCGAGTCCGCTGACCCTGGTCCAGAAACCTGCCGCGTTGGGAATCGAACCCTGGTCCCGGGCCGTCCTCTGCTCTCGGGTCTGCCGCCTCTAACCAGTGAGCCACACTACTTCAGACACCAGTGTTTGACGATTGAATACATTTAAATAATGCCTCTAGACTGCAAGTGTTTATCTGTGCCTCAGTGGCCTAATGGATAAGGCACTGGCCTCCTAAGCCAGGGATTGTGGGTTCGAGTCCCATCTGAGGTGAAAACCAATATCCGCTCTTACTTTTCCAGAAAAATGTATATATTTATAACATGCTTCCGCTCAGAAGCTTATGAGGTATTAGGAACTTTGAAATGGTACCATTTTACTTCTGTACTCTTCAGGGTCATGTTGGTGTTATGAAACTACAAAGTAGATTTTTAAACACCTATCTTTGTCAGATGCAACTTTGACCCGGCAGAAGATATTCCTTTGGAAAAAATGATTTGAATTGGATTGGTGTAACTGTTGTTTCTAGAGGTGGTGACAGGCTTTCAGCTACTTGAATAGGGCAAGGCAGGATTCATGAAACGTATACAACCTTTGAGCGTGTGTAAATTGGCATATCCAGAAAGGAGCAGTTTGTACTACTGTCAAAACAGTTTCTCTCCACTTCTGGAAATATCCAGAGCTATGTAAAGCATACAACTGAGCTTTAATCTCATGAAGAAAGAGGTTTAAATGCAAAAAAGAAAACAAAAGCTTATCGTACTGGTGACATTCTCATTATATAGATTCCAAAAGAGTGCTTTAATTGAAAGGAGCTGAAAAAACACAATGGGATGTAAACCTAAATAACTATCAATATCATATTTCCCATCCTTGCATACTACCTACATTATAAAATTAAGCACAGCAGGACATATGACCGTGTGGCATAATGGATAAGGTGTCTGACTTCGAATCAGAAGATTGAGGGTTCGAGTCCCTTCGTGGTCGGTTTTTGCCAATGGACACACAACTCAGCTTTCCGTTCAGAATGGAAGCAGGCTCTTCCAATACTCTTATAGCCATCATGTTCTCATTCCTAATTATTCATGAAGTGGAGTACATACTGCACAGTCATTTAGATTGCATCTTCAGCCTTAAATCTTGTCCATGTTAGTGGCATTAAGAAGTGCTTCTATGTACACGCACTGAATATGTAATAGGGTTGCAGAATTTTGACTTGACAGAATGGGTTTTTAGCTTAAGGGTGTGTAGATGAAATGCAAGGTGTGTAAGTATGTGTTCATGGAGTGCTTCAAGTGTAAAAATCTGTATGATTTGTGCAGTTAAAGTGCTAATTTTGCCTACGAGAAAGAAAAGTACTACAGAAGAATTATAAAGGATTGGCACATTGGCTGCCTTTGCTGATGACACAGTTGGCTAATTTGTAAAGCATTGGTCTATTAAGTTGCAGAGTGTGGTTGAACTTGGTTAGGAGACTTGGTGCCTGTTTCTGTGTCCTGCTGAAGACAAGGACGGCTTGATACCACTGTCAAAGCCCAGTTTATTGAGAAAAGCATCCAGGAAAGAAGAAGTGTTGAGTCGAAAGTGGTTCTCCTCCAATTTCTCTCCACTTGCTCGAAATGCAGAGCCTCCATTATAGCACAGAACAGAGTGTTAAAGTCGGGGATGGAAGAGGATGAAAATGGGAAGTTTACTTATGGAGAGAACTGAGAAATGTCCTGTGTGCAGACACCAGTGTTTGACGATTGAATACATTTATATAATGCCTCTAGACTGCAAGTGTTCATCTGTGCCTCAGTGGCCTAATGGATAAGGCACTGGCCTCCTAAGCCAGGGATTGTGGGTTCGAGTCCCATCTGAGGTGAAAACCAATATCCACTATTACTTTTCTAGAAAAATTTATATATTTATTACATGCTTCCGCTCAGAAGCTTATGAGGTATTAGGAACTTTGAAATGGTACAATTTTACTTCTGTACTCTTCAGGGTCATGTTGGTGTTCTGAAACTACAAAGTAGATTTTTAAACACCTATCTTTGTCAGATGCAACTTTGACCCGGCAGAAGATATACCTTTGGAAAAAATGATTTGAATTGGATTGGTGTAACTGTTGTTTCTAGAGGTGGTGACAGGCTTTCAGCTACGTGAATAGGGCAAGTCAGGATTCATGAAACGTATACAACCTTTGAGCGTGTGTAAATTGGCATATCCAGAAAGGAGCAGTTTGTACTACTGTCAAAACAGTTTCTCTCCACTTCTGGAAATATCCAGAGCTATGTAAAGCATACAACTGAGCTTTAATCTCATGAAGAAAGAGGTTTAAATGCAAAAAAGAAAACAAAAGCTTATCAAACTGGTGACATTCTCATTATATAGATTCCAAAAGAGTGCTTTAATTGAAAGGAGCTGAAAACACACAATGGGATGTAAACCTAAATAACTATCAATATCATATTTCACATCCTTGCATACCACCTACATTATAAAAATAAGCACAGCAGGACATATGACTGCGTGGCCTAATGGATAAGGCGTCTGACTTCGGATCAGAAGATTGAGGGTTCGAGTCCCTTCGTGGTCGGTTTTTGCCAATGGTCACACAACTCAGATTTCCATTCAGAATGGAAGCAGGCTCTTCCAATACTCTTATAGCCATCATGTTCTCATTCCTAAATATTCATGAAGTGGAGTACATACTGCACAGTCATTTAGATAGCATCTTCAGCCTAAAATCTTGTTCATGTTAGTGGCATTAAGAAGTGCTTCTATGTACACGCACTGAATATGTAATAGGGTTGCAGAATTTTGACTTGACAGAATGGGTTTTTATCTTAAGGGTGTGTAGATGAAATGCAAGGTGTGTAAGTATGTGTTCATGGAGTGCCTCAAGTGTAAAATCTGTATGATTTGTGCAGTTAAAGTGCTAATTTTGCCTACGAGAAAGAGAAGTACTACAGAAGAATTATAAAGGATTGGCACATTGGCTGCCTTTGCTGATGACACAGTTGGCTAATTTGTGAAGCATTGGTCTATTAAGTTGCAGAGTGTGGTTGAACTTGGTTAGGAGACTTGGTGCCTGTTTCTGTGTCCTGCTGAAGACAAGGACGGCTTGATACCACTGTCAAAGCCCAGTTTATTGAGAAAAGCATTCAGGAAAGAAGAAGTGTTGAGTCGAGAGGGGTTCTCCTCCAATTTCTCTCCACTTGCTCGAAATGCAGAGAGTCCATTATAGCACAGAACAGAGTGTTAAAGTCGGGGATGGAAGAGGATGAAAATGGGAAGTTTACTTATGGAGAGAACTGAGAAATGTCCTGTGTGCAGACACCAGTGTTTGACGATTGAATACATTTAAATAATGCCTCTAGACTGCAAGTGTTTATCTGTGCCTCAGTGGCCTAATGGATAAGGCACTGGCCTCCTAAGCCAGGGATTGTGGGTTTGAGTCCCATCTGAGGTGAAAACCAATATCCACTCTTACTTTTCCAGAAAAATTGATATATTTATTACATGCTTCCGCTCAGAAGCTTATGTGGTATTAGGAACTTTGAAATGGTACCATTTTACTTTTTGACCCGGCAGAAGATATTCCTTTGGAAAAAATTATTTGAATTGGATTGGTGTAACTGTTGTTTCTAGAGGTGGTGACAGGCTTTCAGCTACTTGAATAGGGCAAGGCAGGATTCATGAAACGTATACAACCTTTGAGCGTGTGTAAATTGGCATATCCAGAAAGGAGCAGTTTGTACTACTGTCAAAACAGTTTCTCTCCACTTCTGGAAATATCCAGAGCTATGTAAAGCATACAACTGAGCTTTAATCTCATGAAGAAAGAGGTTTAAATGCAAAAAAGAAAACAAAAGCTTATTGTACTGGTGACATTCTCATTATATAGATTCCAAAAGAGTGCTTTAATTGAAAGGAGCTGAAAAAACACAATGGGATGTAAACCTAAATAACTATCAATATCATATTTCCCATCCTTGCATACTACCTACATTATAAAAATAAGCACAGCAGGACATATGACCGCGTGGCCTAATGGATAAGGTGTCTGACTTCGGATCAGAAGATTGAGGGTTCGAGTCCCTTCGTGGTCGGTTTTAACCAATGGACACACAACTCAGCTTTCCGTTCAGAATGGAAGCAGGCTCTTCCAATACTCTTATAGCCATCATGTTCTCATTCCTAATTATTCATGCAGTGGAGTACATACTGCACAGTCATTTAGATTGCATCTTCAGCCTAAAATCTTGTCCATGTTAGTGGCATTAAGAAGTGCTTCTATGTACACGCACTGAATATGTAATAGGGTTGCAGAATTTTGACTTGACAGAATGGGTTTTTAGCTTAAGGGCGTGTAGATGAAATGCAAGGTGTGTAAGTATGTGTTCATGGAGTGCTTCAAGTGTAAAAATCTGTATGATTTGTGCAGTTAAAGTGCTAATTTTGCCTACGAGAAAGAAAAGTACTACAGAAGAATTATAAAGGATTGGCACATTGGCTGCCTTTGCTGATGACAAAGTTGGCTAATTTCTAAAGCATTGGTCTATTAAGTTGCAGAGTGTGGTTGAACTTGGTTAGGAGACTTGGTGCCTGTTTCTGTGTCCTGCTGAAGACAAGGACGGCTTGATACCACTGTCAAAGCCCAGTTTATTGAGAAAAGCATCCAGGAAAGAAGAAGTGTTGAGTCGAAAGTGGTTCTCCTCCAATTTCTCTCCTCTTGCTCGAAATGCAGAGCCTCCATTATAGCACAGAACAGAGTGTTAAAGTCGGGGATGGAAGAGGATGAAAATGGGAAGTTTACTTATGGAGAGAACTGAGAAATGTCCTGTGTGCAGACACCAGTGTTTGACGATTGAATACATTTATATAATGCCTCTAGCGTGCAAGTGTTCATCTGTGCCTCAGTGGCCTAATGGATAAGGCACTGGCCTCCTAAGCCAGGGATTGTGGGTTCGAGTCCCATCTGAGGTGAAAACCAATATCCACTATTACTTTTCAAGAAAAAAGTATATATTTATTACATGCTTCCGCTCAGAAGCTTATGAGGTATTAGGAACTTTGAAATGGTACCATTTTACTTCTGTAATCTTCAGGGTCATGTTGATGTTCTGAAACTACAAAGTAGATTTTTAAACACCTATCTTTGTCGGATACAACTTTGACCCGTCAGAAGATATTCCTTTGGAAAAAATGATTTGAATTGGATTGGTGTAACTGTTGTTTCTAGAGGTGGTGACAGGCTTTCAGCTACTTGAATAGGGCAAGTCAGGATTCATGAAACGTATACAACCTTTGAGCGTGTGTAAATTGGCATATCCAGAAAGGAGCAGTTTGTACTACTGTCTAAACAGTTTCTCTACCCTTCTGGAAAAATCCAGAGCTATGTAAAGCATACAACTGAGCTTTAATCTCATGAAGAAAGAGGTTTAAATGCAAAAAAGAAAACAAAAGCTTATCGTACTGGTGACATTCTCATTATATAGATTCCAAAAGAGTGCTTTAATTGAAAGGAGCTGAAAAAACACAATGGGATGTAAACCTAAATAACTATCAATATCATATTTCCCATCCTTGCATACCACCTACATTATAAAAATAAGCACAGCAGGACATATGACCGCGTGGCCTAATGGATAAGGTGTCTGACTTCGGATCAGAAGATTGAGGGTTCGAGTCCCTTCGTGGTCGGTTTTTGCCAATGGTCACACAACTCAGCTTTCCATTCAGAATGGAAGCAGGCTCTTCCAATACTCTTATAGCCATCATGTTCTCATTCCTAATTATTCATGAAGTGGAGTACATACTGCACAGTCATTTAGATTGCATCTTCAGCCTAAAATCTTGTCCATGTTAGTGGCATTAAGAAGTGCTTCTATGTACACGGACTGAATATGTAATAGGGTTGCAGAATTTTGACTTGACAGAATGGGTTTTTAGCTTAAGGGTGTGTAGATGAAATGCAAGGTGTGTAAGTATGTGTTCATGGAGTGCTTCAAGTGTAAAAACTGTATGATTTGTGCAGTTAAAGTGCTAATTTTGCCTACGAGAAAGAAAAGTACTACAGAAGAATTATAAAGGTTTTGCACATTGGCTGCCTTTGCTGATGACACAGTTGGCTAATTTGGAAAGCATTGGTCTATTAAGTTGCAGGGTGTGCTTGAACTTGGTTAGCAGACTTGGTGCCTGTTTCTGTGTCCTGCTGAAGACAAGGACGGCTTGATACCACTGTCAAAGCCCAGTTTATTGAGAAAAGCATCCAGGAAAGAAGAAGTGTTGAGTCAAAAGTGGTTCTCCTCCAATTTCTCTCCACTTGCGCGAAATGCAGAGCCTCCATTATAGCACAGAACAGAGTGTTAAAGTCGGGGATGGAAGAGGATGAAAATGGGAAGTTTACTTATGGAGAGAACTGAGAAATGTCCTGTGTGCAGACACCAGTGTTTGACGATTGAATACATTTAAATAATGCCTCTAGACTGCAAGTGTTCATCTGTGCCTCAGTGGCCTAATGGATAAGGCACTGGCCTCCTAAGCCAGGGATTGTGGGTTCGAGTCCCATCTGAGGTGAAAACCAATATCCAGTATTACTTTTCTTGAAAAATTTATATATTTATTACATTCTTCCGCTCAGAAGCTTATGAGGTATTAGGAACTTTGAAATGGTACCATTTTACTTCTGTACTCTCCGGACTCATGTTGGTGTTCTGAAACTACAAAGTAGATTTTTAAACACCTATCTTTGTCAGATGCAACTTTGACCCGGCAGAAGATATTCCTTTGGAAAAAATTATTTGAATTGGATTGGTGTAACTGTTGTTTCTAGAGGTGGTGACAGGCTTTCAGCTACTTGAATAGGGCAAGTCAGGATTCATGAAACGTATACAACCTTTGAGCGTGTGTAAATTGGCATATCCAGAAAGGAGCAGTTTGTACTACTGTCAAAACAGTTTCTCTCCACTTCTGGAAATATCCAGAGCTATGTAAAGCATACAACTGAGCTTTAATCTCATGAAGAAAGAGGTTTAAATGCAAAAAAGAAAACAAAAGCTTATCGTACTGGTGACATTCTCATTATATAGATTCCAAAAGAGAGCTTTAATTGAAAGGAGCTGAAAAAACACAATTGGATGTAAACCTAAATAACTATCAATATCATATTTCCCATCCTTGTATACCACCTACATTATAAAAATAAGCACAGCAGGGCATATGACCGCGTGGCCTAATGGATAAGGTGTCTGACTTCGGATCAGAAGATTGAGGGTTCAAGTCCCTTCGTGGTCAGTTTTTGCCAATGGTCACACATCTCAGATTTCCATTCAGAATGGAAGCAGGCTCTTCCAATACTCTTATAGCCATCATGTTCTCATTTCTAATTATTCATGAAGTGGAGTACATACTGCACAGTCATTTAGATTGCATCTTCAGCCTAAAATCTTGTTCATGTTAGTGGCATTAAGAAGTGCTTCTATGTACACGCACGGAATATGTAATAGGGTTGCAGAATTTTGACTTGACAGAATGGGTTTTTAGCTTAAGGGTGTGTAGATGAAATGCAAGGTGTGTAAGTATGTGTTCATGGAGTGCTTCAAGTGTATAATCTGTACGATTTGTGCAGTTAAAGTGCTAATTTTGCCTACGAGAAATACAATTACTACAGAAGAATTATAAAGGATTGGCACATTGGCTGCCTTTGCTGATGACACAGTTGGCTAATTTGTGAAGCATTGGTCTATTAAGTTGCAGAGTGTGGTTGAACTTGGTTAGGAGACTTGGTGCCTGTTTCTGTGTCCTGCTGAAGACAAGGACGGCTTGATACCACTGTCAGAGCCCAGTTTATTGAGAAAAGCATCCAGGAAAGAAGAAGTGTTGAGTCGAGAGTGGTTCTCCTCCAATTTCTCTCCACTTGCTCGAAATGCAGAGAGTCCATTATAGCACAGAACAGAGTGTTAAAGTCGGGGATGGAAGAGGATGAAAATGGGAAGTGTACTTATGGAGAGAACTGAGAAATGTCCTGTGTGCAGACACCAGTGTTTGACGATTGAATACATTTAAATAATGCCTCTAGACTGCAAGTGTTTATCTGTGCCTCAGTGGCCTAATGGATAAGGCACTGGCCTCCTAAGCCAGGGATTGTGGGTTCGAGTCCCATTTGAGGTGAAAACCAATATCCACTCTTACTTTTCCAGAAAAATTGATATATTTATTACATGCTTCCGCTCAGAAGCTTATGTGGTATTAGGAACTTTGAAATGGTACAATTTTTATTCTGTACTCTTCAGAGTCATGTTGGTGTTCTGAAACTACAAAGTAGATTTTTAAACACCTATCTTTGTCAGATGCAACTTTGACCCGGGAGAAGATATTCCTTTGGAAAAAATTATTTGAATTGGATTGGTGTAACTGTTGTTTCTAGAGGTGGTGACAGGCTTTCAGCTACTTGAATAGGGCAAGTCAGGATTCATGAAACGTATACAACCTTTGAGCGTGTGTAAATTGGCATATCCAGAAAGGAGCAGTTTTTACTACTGTCAAAACAGTTTCTCTCCACCTCTAGAAATATCCAGAGCTATGTAAAGCATACAACTGAGCTTTATTCTCATGAAGAAAGAGGTTTAAATGCAAAAAAGAAAACAAAATCTTATCGTACTGGTGACATTTTCATTATATAGATTCCAAAAGAGTGCTTTAATTGAAAGGAGCTGAAAACACACAATGGGATGTAAACCTAAATAACTATCAATATCATATTTCCCATCCTTGCATACCACCTACATTATAAAAATAAGCACAGCAGGGCATATGACCGCGTGGCCTAATGGATAAGGCGTCTGACTTCGGATCAGAAGATTGAGGGTTCGAGTCCCTTCGTGGTCGGTTTTTGCCAATGGTCACACAACTCAGATTTCCATTCAGAATGGAAGCAGGCTCTTCCAATACTCTTATAGCCATCATGTTCTCATTCCTAATTATTCATGAAGTGGAGTACATACTGCACAGTCATTTAGATTGCATCTTCAGCCTAAAATCTTGTTCATGTTAGTGGCATTAAGAAGTGCTTCTATGTACACGCACGGAATATGTAATAGGGTTGCAGAATTTTGACTTGACAGAATGGGTTATTAGCTTAAGGGTGTGTAGATGAAATGCTAGGTGTGTAAGTATGTGTTCATGGAGTGCTTCAAGTGTAAAATCTGTATGATTTGTGCAGTTAAAGTGCTAATTTTGCCTACGAGAAAGAGAAGTACTACAGAAGAATTATAAAGGATTGGCACATTGGCTGCCTTTGCTGATGACACAGTTGGCTAATTTGTGAAGCATTGGTCTATTAAGTTGCAGAGTGTGGTTGAACTTGGTTAGGAGACTTGGTGCCTGTTTCTGTGTCCTGCTGAAGACAAGGACGGCTTGATACCACTGTCAAAGCCCAGTTTATTGAGAAAAGCATCCAGGAAAGAAGAAGTGTTGAGTCGAGAGTGGTTCTCCTCCAATTTCTCTCCACTTGCTCGAAATGCAGAGAGTCCATTATAGCACAGAACAGAGTTTTAAAGTCGGGGATGGAAGAGGATGAAAATGGGAAGTTTACTTATGGAGAGAACTGAGAAATGTCCTGTGTGCAGACACCAGTGTTTGACGTTTGAATACATTTAAATAATGCCTCTAGACTGCAAGTGTTTATCTGTGCCTCAGTGGCCTAATGGATAAGGCACTGGCCTCCTAAGCCAGGGATTGTGGGTTCGAGTCCCATCTGAGGTGAAAACCAATATCCAGTATTACTTTTCTTGAAAAATTGATATATTTATTACATGCTTCCGCTCAGAAGCTTATGTGGTATTAGGAACTTTGAAATGGTACCATTTTACTTTTTGACCCGGCAGAAGATATTCCTTTGGAAAAAATGATTTGAATTGGATTGGTGTAACTGTTGTTTCTAGAGGTGGTGACAGGCTTTCAGCTACTTGAATAGGGCAAGGCAGGATTCATGAAACGTATACAACCTTTGAGCGTGTGTAAATTGGCATATCCAGAAAGGAGCAGTTTGTACTACTGTCAAAACAGTTTCTCTCCACTTCTGGAAATATCCAGAGCTATGTAAAGCATACAACTGAGCTTTAATCTCATGAAGAAAGAGGTTTAAATGCAAAAAAGAAAACAAAAGCTTATCGTACTGGTGACATTCTCATTATATAGATTCCAAAAGAGTGCTTTAATTGAAAGGAGCTGAAAAAACACAATGGGATGTAAACCTAAATAACTATCAATATCATATTTCCCATCCTTGCATACTACCTACATTATTAAAATAAGCACAGCAGGACCAATGACCGCGTGGCCTAATGGATAAGGTGTCTGACTTCGGATCAGAAGATTGAGGGTTCGAGTCCCTTCGTGGTCGGTTTTAACCAATGGACACACAACTCAGCTTTCCGTTCAGAATGGAAGCAGGCTCTTCCAATACTCTTATAGCCATCATGTTCTCATTCCTAATTATTCATGAAGTGGAGTACATACTGCACAGTCATTTAGATTGCATCTTCAGCCTAAAATCTTGTCCATGTTAGTGGCATTAAGAAGTGCTTCTATGTACACGCACTGAATATGTAATAGGGTTGCAGAATTTTGACTTGACAGAATGGGTTTTTAGCTTAAGGGTGTGTAGATGAAATGCAAGGTGTGTAAGTATGTGTTCATGGAGTGCTTCAAGTGTAAAAATCTGTATGATTTGTGCAGTTAAAGTGCTAATTTTGCCTACGAGAAAGAAAAGTACTACAGAAGAATTATAAAGGATTGGCACATTGGCTGCCTTTGCTGATGACACAGTTGGCTAATTTGTAAAGCATTGGTCTATTAAGTTGCAGAGTGTGGTTGAACTTGGTTAGGAGAGTTGGTGCCTGTTTCTGTGTCCTGCTGAAGACAAGGAAGGCTTGATACCACTGTCAAAGCCCAGTTTATTGAGAAAAGCATCCAGGAAAGAAGAAGTGTTGAGTCGAAAGTGGTTCTCCTCCAATTTCTCTCCTCTTGCTCGAAATGCAGAGCCTCCATTATAGCACAGAACAGAGTGTTAAAGTCGGGGATGGAAGAGGATGAAAATGGGAAGTTTACTTATGGAGAGAACTGAGAAATGTCCTGTGTGCAGACACCAGTGTTTGACGATTGAATACATTTATATAATGCCTCTAGCGTGCAAGTGTTCATCTGTGCCTCAGTGGCCTAATGGATAAGGCACTGGCCTCCTAAGCCAGGGATTGTGGGTTCGAGTCCCATCTGAGGTGAAAACCAATATCCACTATTACTTTTCTAGAAAAATGTATATATTTATTACATGCTTCCGCTCAGAAGCTTATGAGGTATTAGGAACTTTGAAATGGTACCATTTTACTTCTGTACTCTTCAGCGTCATGTTGATGTTCTGAAACTACAAAGTAGATTTTTAAACACCTATCTTTGTCGGATACAACTTTGACCCGTCAGAAGATATTCCTTTGGAAAAAATGATTTGAATTGGATTGGTGTAACTGTTGTTTCTAGAGGTGGTGACAGGCTTTCAGCTACTTGAATAGGGCAAGTCAGGATTCATGAAACGTATACAACCTTTGAGCGTGTGCAAATTGGCATATCCAGAAAGGAGCAGTTTGTACTACTGTCTAAACAATTTCTCTACCCTTCTGGAAAAATCCAGAGCTATGTAAAGCATACAACTGAGCTTTAATCTCATGAAGAAAGAGGTATAAATGCAAAAAAGAAAACAAAAGCTTATCGTACTGGTGACATTCTCATTATATAGATTCCAAAAGAGTGCTTTAATTGAAAGGAGCTGAAAAAACACAATGGGATGTAAACCTAAATAACTATCAATATCATATTTCCCATCCTTGCATACCACCTACATTATAAAAATAAGCACAGCAGGACATATGACCGCGCGGCCTAATGGATAAGGTGTCTGACTTCGGATCAAAAGATTGAGGGTTCGAGTCCCTTCGTGGTCGGTTTTTGCCAATGGTCACACAACTCAGCTTTCCATTCAGAATGGAAGAAGGCTCTTCCAATACTCTTATAGCCATCATTTTCTCATTCCTAATTATTCATGAAGTGGAGTACATACTGCACAGTCATTTAGATTGCATCTTCAGCCTAAAATCTTGTCCATGTTTGTGGCATTAAGAAGTGCTTCTATGTACACGCACTGAATATGTAATAGGGTTGCAGAATTTTGACTTGACAGAATGGGTTTTTAGCTTAAGGGTGTGTAGATGAAATGCAAGGTGTGTAAGTATGTGTTCATGGAGTGCTTCAAGTGTAAAAATCTGTATGATTTGTGCAGTTAAAGTGCTAATTTTGCCTACGAGAAAGAAAAGTACTACAGAAGAATTATAAAGGTTTTGCACATTGGCTGCCTTTGCTGATGACACAGTTGGCTAATTTGGAAAGCATTGGTCTATTAAGTTGCAGAGTGTGGTTGAACTTGGTTAGCAGACTTGGTGCCTGTTTCTGTGTCCTGCTGAAGACAAGGACGGCTTGATACCACTGTCAAAGCCCAGTTTATTGAGAAAAGCATCCAGGAAAGAAGAAGTGTTGAGTCGAAAGTGGTTCTCCTCCAATTTCTCTCCACTTGCACGAAATGCAGAGCCTCCATTATAGCACAGAACAGAGTGTTAAAGTCGGGGATGGAAGAGGATGAAAATGGGAAGTTTACTTATGGAGAGAACTGAGAAATGTCCTGTGTGCAGACACCAGTGTTTGACGATTGAATACATTTAAATAATGCCTCTAGACTGCAAGTGTTCATGTGTGCCTCAGTGGCCTAATGGATAAGGCACTGGCCTCCTAAGCCAGGGATTGTGGGTTCGAGTCCCATCTGAGGTGAAAACCAATATCCAGTATTACTTTTCTTGAAAAATTTATATATTTATTACATGCTTCCGCTCAGAAGCTTATGAGGTATTAGGAACTTTGAAATGTTACCATTTTACTTCTGTACTCTCCGGACTCATGTTGGTGTTCTGAAACTACAAAGTAGATTTTTAAACACCTATCTTTGTCAGATGCAACTTTGACCCGGCAGAAGATATTCCTTTGGAAAAAATGATCTGAATTGGATTGGTGTAACTGTTGTTTCTAGAGGTGGTGACAGGCTTTCAGCTACTTGAATAGGGCAAGGCAGGATTCATGAAACGTATACAACCTTTGAGCGTGTGTAAATTGGCATATCCAGAAAGGAGCCGTTTGTACTACTGTCAAAACAGTTTCTCTCCACTTATGGAAATATCCAGAGCTATGTAAAGCATACAACTGAGCTTTAATCTCATGAAGAAAGAGGTTTAAATGCAAAAAAGAAAACAAAAGCTTATCGTACTGGTGACATTCTCATTATATAGATTCCAAAAGAGAGCTTTAATTGAAAGGAGCTGAAAAAACACAATGGGATGTAAACCTAAATAACTATCAATATCATATTTCCCATCCTTGTATACCACCTACATTATAAAAATAAGCACAGCAGTACATATGACCGCGTGGCCTAATGGATAAGGTGTCTGACTTCGGATCAGAAGATTGAGGATTCGAGTCCCTTCGTGGTCGGTTTTTGCCAATGGACACACAACTCAGCTTTCCGTTCAGAATGGAAGCAGGCTCTTCCAATACTCTTATAGCCATCATGTTCTCATTCCTAATTATTCATGAAGTGGAGTACATACTGCACAGTCATTTAGATTGCATCTTCAGCCTAAAATCTTGTTCATGTTAGTGGCATTAAGAAGTGCTTCTATGTACACGCACTGAATATGTAATAGGGTTGCAGAATTTGGACTTGACAGAATGGGTTTTTAGCTTAAGGGTGTGTAGATGAAATGCAAGGTGTGTAAGTATGTGTTCATGGAGTGCTTCAAGTGTAAAATCTGTACGATTTGTGCAGTTAAAGTGCTAATTTTGCCTACGAGAAAGAAAAGTACTACAGAAGAATTATAAAGGATTGGCACATTGGCTGCCTTTGCTGATGACACAGTTGGCTAATTTGTGAAGCATTGGTCTATTAAGTTGCAGAGTGTGGTTGAACTTGGTTAGGAGACTTGGTGCCTGTTTCTGTGTCCTGCTGAAGACAAGGACGGCTTGATACCACTGTCAAAGCCCAGTTTATTGAGAAAAGCATCCAGGAAAGAAGAAGTGTTGAGTCGAAAGTGGTTCTCCTCCAATTTCTCTCCACTTGCTCAAAATGCAGAGCCTCCATTATAGCACTGAACAGAGTATTAAAGTCGGGCATGGAAGAGGATGAAAATGGGGAGTTTACTTATGGAGAGAACTGAGAAATGTCTTGTGTGCAGACACCAGTGTTTGACGATTGAATACATTTAAATAATGCCTCTAGACTGCAAGTGGTTATCTGTGCCTCAGTGGCCTAATGGATAAGGCACTGGCCTCCTAAGCCAAGGATTGTGGGTTCGAGTCCCATCTGAGGTGAAAACCAATATCCACTCTTACTTTTCCAGAAAAATTGATATATATATTACATGCTTCCGCTCAGAAGCTTATGTGGTATTAGGAACTTTGAAATGGTACCATTTTACTTCTGTACTCTTCAGAGTCATGTTGGTGTTCTGAAACTACAAAGTAGATTTTTAAACACCTATCTTTGTCAGATGCAACTTTGACCCGGCAGAAGATATTCCTTTGGAAAAAATGATTTGAATTGGATTGGTGTAACTGTTGTTTCTAGAGGTGGTGACAGGCTTTCAGCTACTTGAATAGGGCAAGTCAGGATTCATGAAACGTATACAACCTTTGAGCGTGTGTAAATTGGCATATCCAGAAAGGAGCAGTTTTTACTACTGTCAAAACAGTTTCTCTCCACCTCTAGAAATATCCAGAGCTATGTAAAGCGTACAACTGAGCTTTATTCTCATGAAGAAAGAGGTTTAAATGCAAAAAAGAAAACAAAAGCTTATCGTACTGGTGACATTTTCATTATATAGATTCCAAAAGAGTGCTTTAATTGAAAGGAGCTGAAAACACACAATGGGATGTAAACCTAAATAACTATCAATATCATATTTCCCATCCTTGCATACCACCTACATTATAAAAATAAGCACAGCAGGACATATGACCCCGTGGCCTAATGGATAAGGCGTCTGACTTCGGATCAGAAGATTGAGGGTTCGAGTCCCTTCGTGGTCGGTTTTTGCCAATGGTCACACAACTCAGATTTCCAGTCAGAATGGAAGCAGGCTCTTCCATTACTCTTATAGCCATCATGTTCTCATTCCTATTTATTCATGAAGTGGAGTACATACTGCACAGTCATTTAGATTGCATCTTCAGCCTAAAATCTTGTTCATGTTAGTGGCATTAAGAAGTGCTTCTATGTACACACACGGAATATGTAATAGGGTTGCAGAATTTTGACTTGACAGAATGGGTTTTTAGCTTAAGGGTGTGTAGATGGAATGCAAGGTGTGTAAGTATGTGTCCATGGAGTGCTTCAAGTGTAAAATGTGTATGATTTGTGCAGTTAAAGTTCTAATTTTGCCTACGAGAAAGAGAAGTACTACAGAAGAATTATAAAGGATTGGCACATTGGCTGCCTTTGCTGATCACACAGTTGGCTAATTTGCGAAGCATTGGTCTATTAAGTTGCAGAGTGTGGTTGAACTTGGTTAGGAGAATTGGTGCCTATTTCTGTGTCCTGCTGAAGACAAGGACGGCTTGATACCACTGTCAAAGACCAGTTTATTGAGAAACGCATCCAGGAAAGAAGAAGTGTTGAGTCGAGAGTGGTTCTCCTCCAATTTCTCTCCACTTGCTCGAAATGCAGAGAGTCCATTATAGCACAGAACAGAGTGTTAAAGTCGGGGATGGAAGAGGATGAAAATGGGAAGTTTACTTATGGAGAGAACTGAGAAATGTCCTGTGTGCAGACACCAGTATTTGATGATTGAATGCATTTAAATAATGCCTCTAGACTGCAAGTGTTTATCTGTGCCTCAGTGGCCTAATGGATAAGGCACTGGCCTCCTAAGCCAGGGATTGTGGGTTCGAGTCCCATCTGAGGTGAAAACCAATATCCACTCTTACTTTTCCAGAAAAATTGATATATTTATTACATGCTTCCGCTCAGAAGCTTATGTGGTATTAGGAACTTTGAAATGGTACCATTTTACTTCTGTACTCTTCAGAGTCATGTTGGTGTTCTGAAACTACAAAGTAGATTTTTAAACACCTATCTTTGTCAGATGCAACTTTGACCCTGCAGAAGATATTCCTTTGGAAAAAATTATTTGAATTGGATTGGTGTAACTGTTGTTTCTAGAGGTGGTGACCGGCTTTCAGCTACCTGAAGAGGGCAATGTCAGGATTCATGAAACGTATACAACCTTTGAGCGTGTGTAAATTGGCATATCCAGAAAGGAGCAGTTTTTACTACTGTCAAAACAGTTTCTCTCCACCTCTAGAAATATCCAGAGCTATGTAAAGCATACAACTGAGCTTTATTCTCATGAAGAAAGAGGTTTAAATGCAAAAAAGAAAACAAAAGCTTATCGTACTGGTGACATTTTCATTATATAGATTCCAAAAGAGTGCTTTAATTGAAAGGAGCTGAAAACACACAATGGGATGTAAACCTAAATAACTATCAATATCATATTTCCCATCCTTGCATACCACCTACATTATAAAAATAAGTACAAAAGGACATATGACCGCGTGGCCTAATGGATAAGGCGTCTGACTTCGGATCAGAAGATTGAGGGTTCGAGTCCCTTCGTGGTCGGTTTTTGCCAATGGTCACACAACTCAGATTTCCATTCAGAATGGAAGCAGGCTCTTCCAATACTCTTATAGCCATCATGTTCTTATTCCTAATTATTCATGAAGTGGAGTACATACTGCACAGTCATTTAGATTGCATCTTCAGCCTAAAATCTTGTTCATGTTAGTGGCATTAAGAAGTGCTTCTATGTACACGCACAGAATATGTAATAGGGGTGCAGAATTTTGACTTGACAGAATGGGTTTTTAGCTTAAGGGTGTGTAGATGAAATGCAAGGTGTGTAAGTATGTGTTCATGGAGTGCTTCAAGTGTAAAATCTGTATGATTTGTGCAGTTAAAGTGCTAATTTTGCCTACGAGAAAGAGAAGTACTACAGAAGAATTATAAAGGATTGGCACATTGGCTGCCTTTGCTGATGACACAGTTGGCTAATTTGTGAAGCATTGGTCTATTAAGTTGCAGAGTGTGGTTGAACTTGGTTAGGAGACTTGGTGCCTGTTTCTGTGTCCTGCTGAAGACAAGGACGGCTTGATACCACTGTCAAAGCCCAGTTTATTGAGAAAAGCATCCAGGAAAGAAGAAGTGTTGAGTCGAGAGTGGTTCTCCTCCAATTTCTCTCCACTTGCTCGAAATGCAGAGAGTCCATTATAGCACAGAACAGAGTGTTAAAGTCGGGGATGGAAGAGGATGAAAATGGGAAGTTTACTTATGGAGAGAACTGAGAAATGTCCTGTGTGCAGACACCAGTGTTTGACGATTGAATACATTTAAATAATGCCTCTAGACTGCAAGTGTTTATATGTGCCTCAGTGGCCTAATGGATAAGGCACTGGCCTCCTAAGCCAGGGATTGTGGGTTCGAGTCCCATCTGAGGTGAAAACCAATATCCACTTTTACTTTTCCAGAAAAATTGATATATTTATTACATGCTTCCGCTCAGAAGCTTATGTGGTATTAGGAACTTTGAAATGGTACCATTTTACTTCTTTACTCTTCAGAGTCATGTTGGTGTTCTGAAACTACAAAGTAGATTTTTAAACACCTATCTTTGTCAGATGCATCTTTGACCCGGCAGAAGATATTCCTTTGGAAAAAATGATTTGAATTGGATTGGTGTAACTGTTGTTTCTAGAGGTGGTGACAGGCTTTCAGCTACTTGAATAGGGCAAGTCAGGATTCATGAAACGTATACAACCTTTGCGCGTGTGTAAATTGGCATATACAGAAAGGAGCAGTTTTTACTACTGTCAAAACAGTTTCTCTCCACCTCTAGAAATATCCAGAGCTATGTAAAGCGTACAACTGAGCTTTATTCTCATGAAGAAAGAGGTTTAAATGCAAAAAAGAAAACAAAAGCTTATCGTACTGGTGACATTTTCATTATATAGATTCCAAAAGAGTGCTTTAATTGAAAGGAGCTGAAAACACACAATGGGATGTAAACCTAAATAACTATCAATATCATATTTCCCATCCTTGCATACCACCTACATTATAAAAATAAGCACAGCAAGACATATGACCGTGTGGCCTAATGGATAAGGCGTCTGACTTCGGATCAAAAGATTGAGGTTCGAGTCCCTTCGTGGTCAGTTTTTGCCAATGGTCACACAACTCAGATTTCCATTCAGAATGGAAGCAGGCTCTTCCAATAATCTTATAGCCATCATGTTCTCATTCCTAATTATTCATGAAGTGGAGTACATACTGCACAGTCATTTAGATTGCATCTTCAGCCTAAAATCTTGTTCATGTTAGTGGCATTAAGAAGTGCTTCTATGTACACGCACAGAATATGTAATAGGGTTGCAGAATTTTGACTTGACAGAATGGGTTTTTAGCTTAAGGGTGTGTAGATGAAATGCAAGGTGTGTAAGTATGTGTTCATGGAGTGCTTCAAGTGTAAAATCTGTATGATTTGTGCAGTTAAAGTGCTAATTTTGCCTACGAGAAAGAGAAGTACTACAGAAGAATTATAAAGGATTGGCACGCGAGGTCCACCGAACTTTAAAACCCATCCGTCATACTCAGTTCTGACTTATGCCTCAGCGCTTGGACGCCCTTGGGCAGCAACCGCGCTTTATAAATGACAATACAATACAATACAATACATTGGCTGCCTTTGCTGATGACACAGTTGGCTAATTTGTGAAGCATTGGTCTATTAAGTTGCAGAGTGTGGTTGAACTTGGTTAGGAGACTTGGTGCCTGTTTCTGTGTCCTGCTGAAGACAAGGACGGCTTGATACCACTGTCAAAGCCCAGTTTATTGAGAAAAGCATCCAGGAAAGAAGAAGTGTTGAGTCGAAAGTGGTTCTCCTCCAATTTCTCTCCACTTGCGCGAAATGCAGAGCCTCCATTATAGCACAGAACAGAGTGTTAAAGTCGGGGATGGAAGAGGATGAAAATGGGAAGTTTACTTATGGAGAGAACTGAGAAATGTCCTGTGTGCAGACACCAGTGTTTGACGATTGAATACATTTAAATAATGCCTCTAGACTGCAAGTGTTTATATGTGCCTCACTGGCCTAATGGATAAGGCACTGGCCTCCTAAGCCAGGGATTGTGGGTTCGAGTCCCATCTGAGGTGAAAACCAATATCCACTCTTACTTTTCCAGAAAAATTGATATATTTATTACATGCTTCCGCTCAGAAGCTTATGTGGTATTAGGAACTTTGAAATGGTACCATTTTACTTCTGTACTCTTCAGAGTCATGTTGGTGTTCTGAAACTACAAAGTAGATTTTTAAACACCTATCTTTGTCAGATGAAACTTTGACCCGGCAGAAGATATTCCTTTGGAAAAAATGATTTGAATTGGATTGGTGTAACTGTTGTTTATAGAGGTGGTGACAGGATTTCAGCTACTTGAATAGGGCAAGTCAGGATTCATGAAACGTATACAACCTTTGAGCGTGTGTAAATTGGAATATCCAGAAAGGAGCAGTTTTTACTACTGTCAAAACAGTTTCTCTCCACCTCTAGAAATATCCAGAGCTATGTAAAGCATGCCACTGAGCTTTATTCTCATGAAGAAAGAGGTTTAAATGCAAAAAAGAAAACAAAACTTTATCGTACTGGAGACATTTTCATTATATAGATTCCAAAAGAGTGCTTTAATTGAAAGGAGCTGAAAACACACAATGGGATGTAAACCTAAATAACTATCAATATCATATTTCCCATCCTTGCATACCACCTACATTATAAAAATAAGCACAGCAGGACATATGACCGCGTGGCCTAATGGATAAGGCGTCTGACTTCGTATCAGAAGATTGAGGGTTCGAGTCCCTTCGTGGTCGGTTTTTGCCAATGGTCACACAACTCAGATTTCCATTCAGAATGGAAGCAGGCTCTTCCAATACTCTTATAGCCATCATGTTCTTATTCCTAATTATTCATGAAGTGGAGTACATACTGCACAGTCATTTAGATTGCATCTTCAGCCTAAAATCTTGTTCATGTTAGTGGCATTAAGAAGTGCTTCTATGTACACGCAGGGAATATGTAATAGGGTTGCAGAATTTTGACTTGACAGAATGGGTTTTTAGCTTAAGGGTGTGTAGATGAAATGCAAGGTGTGTAAGTATGTGTTCATGGAGTGCTTCAAGTGTAAAATCTGTATGATTTGTGCAGTTAAAGTGCTAATTTTGCCTACGAGAAAGAGAAGTACTACAGAAGAATTATAAAGGATTGGCACATTGGCTGCCTTTGCTGATGACACAGTTGGCTAATTTGTGAAGCATTGGTCTATTAAGTTGCAGAGTGTGGTTGAACTTGGTTAGGAGACTTGGTGCCTGTTTCTGTGTCCTGCTGAAGACAAGGACGGCTTGATACCACTGTCAAAGCCCAGTTTATTGAGAAAAACATCCAGGAAAGAAGAAGTGTTGAGTCGAAAGTGGTTCTCCTCCAATTTCTCTCCACTTGCTCGAAATGCAGAGCCTCCATTATAGCACTGAACAGAGTATTAAAGTCGGGCATGGAAGAGGATGAAAATGGGGAGTTTACTTATGGAGAGAACTGAGAAATGTCTTGTGTGCAGACACCAGTGTTTGACGATTGAATACATTTAAATAATGCCTCTAGACTGCAAGTGGTTATCTGTGCCTCAGTGGCCTAATGGATAAGGCACTGGCCTCCTAAGCCAAGGATTGTGGGTTCGAGTCCCATCTGAGGTGAAAACCAATATCCACTCTTACTTTTCCAGAAAAATTGATATATATATTACATGCTTCCGCTCAGAAGCTTATGTGGTATTAGGAACTTTGAAATGGTACCATTTTACTTCTGTACTCTTCAGAGTCATGTTGGTGTTCTGAAACTACAAAGTAGATTTTTAAACACCTATCTTTGTCAGATGACACTTTGACCGGGCAGAAGATATTCCTTTGGAAAAAATGATTTGAATTGGATTGGTGTAACTGTTGTTTCTAGAGGTGGTGACAGGCTTTCAGCTACTTGAATAGGGCAAGTCAGGATTCATGAAACGTATACAACCTTTGAGCGTGTGTAAATTGGCATATCCAGAAAGGAGCAGTTTTTACTACTGTCAAAACAGTTTCTCTCCACCTCTAGAAATATCCAGAGCTATGTAAAGCGTACAACTGAGCTTTATTCTCATGAAGAAAGAGGTTTAAATGCAAAAAAGAAAACAAAAGCTTATCGTACTGGTGACATTTTCATTATATAGATTCCAAAAGAGTGCTTTAATTGAAAGGAGCTGAAAACACACAATGGGATGTAAACCTAAATAACTATCAATATCATATTTCCCATCCTTGCATACCACCTACATTATAAAAATAAGCACAGCAGGACATATGACCCCGTGGCCTAATGGATAAGGCGTCTGACTTCGGATCAGAAGATTGAGGGTTCGAGTCCCTTCGTGGTCGGTTTTTGCCAATGGTCACACAACTCAGATTTCCAGTCAGAATGGAAGCAGGCTCTTCCATTACTCTTATAGCCATCATGTTCTCATTCCTAATTATTCATGAAGTGGAGTACATACTGCACAGTCATTTAGATTGCATCTTCAGCCTAAAATCTTGTTCATGTTAGTGGCATTAAGAAGTGCTTCTATGTACACACACGGAATATGTAATAGGGTTTGTAGGAGAGTAGGGTCTGCTATCCTATGGTCACCCCAAATTTTTGCTTTTTGCTTCACTGGTTTCTGACTTAATGTGGCTGTGGGCCTGCTAATCAGACCCACAGCCTGCTGTTCTCTCTCTAAATTACTGCCAATGCACTCTAGGTGCATTACGAATTGGAACTGGTTCACCTTATGAGCCCCTGTATAAGTGCACCCTAGGTGCCCAGGGCATAGGTGTATCCAAGGCCTACCAGGGGCTGCAGCATGTATTATGCCACCCCTGGCCTGGCCTCCATATTTGACACAACTGGCTGATCACTCAGCTGGGGTAAGTCGGTGTAACCACCTCTTACTTAGGTACAGTATGTCTGTGCCTAACCCTAAACTGGACACATATGTTCCTATCAGCCACTCCTATGGAAGGCCTCATCAATCCTGGAGGCAGAGTGCTTGGAAATATGTGAGATGGTGCTCTAGCATGAGCTGAGCCTGTCTGCAGCTGTCGGGAACAACTCCCTAAGCTGTTCCGGGATATTGCCATACCATATACTCTTAAGTGCATTATAATCCTCGCGGTTAAATGCTATCTTTGGTTTGGCTTTATCAAAACATGTCGAGTAAGGTGTCATACGAATTGGAATACTATCCCCTCGCCAATTCTGGCGACGGGGATAGCATTCCACCCTTCTAGAGGGACACGACATGTGTGTAGCCTTAACCCCGGTTAAAGTTAAACAGAGCCTCAGCTTCACAAAATGGACGCTGCCACCACAGACACAAGTCTGGCCTCCTGCTGCTGACCGAAACTCGGCAGATGGTGGCCTGGACAAAGGGTTTCCTGCCTTGGGAGGTGCGAGCACCACCCCAGACAGGATTTTGTGTATTGGGTAGGACAGGGCTGAATAGAATCAGACATGCCCGGGGCACACAAGGTGTCCCCGTGCATAGGCCAGCCCAAACCGGTTCTGGGGCCTTCCAGCCCCAGTCCTGGCGCGGAGCTGGACAAAGGAAAGGGGGTGTAACCGCCCCCCTTCCTGGTTCCTCCCAGAGGAGGGACCTAGTAGGTGATCCACCCCCTAGATTGGAATAAGAGGGGGAGCAGTGCCATTGCACAGCAGATCATCCCGAAATCAACTTAAAACTAAGAAGAAGACTGGACTTCGACATTCTGCTGCACAGAAGACTGAAGAGAATCTCCCTTGTGGCCAAGGAGTGACCACCCTGTGAACACAGGTACCAACCAGCAACTCGACGTCTGCTTTGCCGCCGCCTCCCGCCGGAGCCCGAGCCCAGAGCCCGACAAGAACCAGATTCCCAGACCTCTCAGAGCCCGATCCACAGTCCCTGCAAAGAAGGGACCCGTGGAGGCACCGAGTGACGTGGGACCGGACCTCTTGAAAGACACCCGAACAGCTGACTGCGCAGCTTCTGAGGCATCCTCGACGTTGTGCTTTGGGGATTGAGAACCCCCACCACCAAGCAGCCCTTGCACCGAAGATCAGCCCTCCAGCATCTCCACGATCTGCGTGGGGCCCTTTTGCATTGTGCCACTCGACGCGCCATCCCGGCCACTAGCCACGCGGCCAGCGGCCATCTTGGCGACGAACCCGAAGATTTAAACAGCAGGTCTGGTTGCTCCAGACCTACCCAAGCTCCTGTGAAAAGGAGCACCCGCTCTGACCTTGCTGGTCCGAGTGAACAGCATCTTTCAACTTCTGCGTGGCTTGCATTTGCCAAGGCCTGTTTGCTCCGATCAGGTCGCCGACACCGCCAACAGCGAGAAGCCTACGTGGGACAGCTCGTGACCGACTCCTGGACGTCCTCGACCCCGGGTATCCACGTGGCTGCAGAAAGAAGCTACCCGACAACGCCTGTCTGCACCCGACATCACCTGGTTCCACTCTGGTTCCACGGCAGTCACTGGCTAGTGACTTTGAACACTGTCCCCTCTGCTTTCAGGTCTTCACATCTACAGATCCACCCTTGGATCCACCGGAACTCTTCTCATCGAGCCGCCTGCAGCATCTCCTGCTCCAAGCACCATCGACCAGCGTGACGAAACCCGACACATCTTCGACCCTGTGCACCCGCTTCCTGTGGGTGAGGTAACTCAGCTCCGCCGGTGCTCCTGCACTGGTACACATCCCAAGGGCCTGGGTTTTAAGTTTCAGCTCCGTAGGTCACTCGGAAGGTTCCTAACTTTCTAACTTTGTGCTTTTTACGCACCATAGACTTTGTATTGAGAAGTGCGTGCACTTTGAACACTGCACCCGAGTCCCGTGGGCCTTTCCCGACTTAGTTAACTCCAGTCTCGAATAGCTCCAGCGATTCCCAAGGCCCTAGGCCTCTTCACTTTCCTCCTGGTATCCCTTATACCACTTATTTAGTATATGGTTTAGGTGGCCCCTAGGGCTCATCCATATTGTGCAACTTTTGTGTATTTTAAACTGTCTTGTGATTTAACGCTTGTGCTTCTGTGCTCATAAAGAGTCCAGGGGATTTTAATAGTTAATAAATCAATATATATTTTCAATATATATCTGTGTGGTGTCCCTTTCATTTGGTATTCAAGGGGATTGTGTATGGTATAACAGCTGGCTTCACATGCCTTTCAGAGTTTAGCCTAAGACTGCTTTGTCCACGTTACCACTAGGATAACTGGTCTACAAGGTTGAATTACAACCATCATCATAAGGGTTGCTTGGCATGGTACAAAGTGATCACTAGAACTAGTGAGCATTATATACCAGGCCAACTTCTCACATTGGTGAGCAGCGGATTGGGATCTGAGCTTGCTGTTGTTTTACCATTACAATCTTTGAGATTATCATCTGAAAGATCACACAGGTACCTGCTAGGTACATATAAAACAAGACTAGTATACTTAAGTTCTACTGAGCTTAGTTGTTGTAGAGCAAAGGGAGTAGCACACCCTAGCTACAACTACTAGATAGGTTTAGTAGGTAAACACCAGTGTAGGTAGATTGCAACACATCCACCCACACTAGAGCAATGTCTGGAGCAGAGGGGTCCAGTGGACTTACTCCTGTTGAGAGTGACCCTCCAAGGGCACCATCCAAATTTGCTATTTTTTCCTTTAAGGAATTAAGACAGCTTTGTGTCTTAAGGGGTCTGAAGACAGGGCCTTCCCCTACTACAGACCACCTAAGAGAGCTCTTAGACCAGTCTGAGACTCTAAAGCCCTCTAAGGCAAACCCCACAGGGGATGCTGAAGGAGGCCATCCTTCAGAGGATGACACTGTAGACACCCCTGCCCCTATCATCCTGGTAGATGAGGAAGCCTCCACCACTGGAGCTCCTCAAGTAGATGTAGAGGAAGAGGAAGAAGAAGAGGAGGAGGAGGTGGAAAGCAGTGAGTCAGATGATGACAGAGATAGTCAGGTGCTGGTCAGTAGACTGAACCAGGCTAACTTAAGTCAACTTGGGAATGAATCAGGTAACAACCCATTCAGACCCTCAGGTGGACTTAACCAGGAGCCTAGGAGGAGAAGGATTCACTCAGGTGACTCTGACAACTCCTATGCTTCTAGAGGTTCTCATGGTCACTCCAGAAGGAGGATGACTAGCCCTCAGAGAAGGGAACATGAGACCAAATTGAGAGAATCTCAAATTAGAGAGGCTGAATTGAGAGTCCAGAGACAAGAGTTGGAGATTGCCCTGGCCCAAGAGAAACTTGCTAGAGCAAGACAGCCTAGAGAGAGTGGGGTAATAGAACCCACTGGTGGCAGCAATATCCACAAGGATAAAGACAGGTCTTTTGATAATAGAAACCTGAGTAAGATTGTGCCCCCCTACAAAGCTGGGGATGACATCCATAAATGGATTACTGCAATGGAGAGAGCCTGCAGAGTACAGCAGATCCCTCAGGAGCAGTGGGCAGCAATCTTGTGGCTCTCCTTTGAAGGTAGAGGCCGAGACAGACTCCTCACAGTTAGTGATGGGGATTCTAGAAACTACCTGGTCCTGAAGAGTGCTCTGATTGATGGGTTAGGCTTAACCACTGAACAGTACAGGTTAATGTTCAGAGATACCCAGAAGACACAGACTCAGGACTGGTCTGAATTTGTTGAGTGTGCCACTAAGGCTCTGGAGGGATGGTTGCTGGGAAGCAAGGTTACAGACTATGAAGGATTGTATAATTTGCTGATGAGAGAACAAATTTTAAATAATTGTCAGAACCAGCAGTTGCATCAACATTTGGTTGACTCAGATTTGACCTCTCCCCAAGAATTGGGAAAGAGGGCAGATAAATGGGTAAGAACCAGAGTTAAGCAAAAGAACCAGAACCAGAACCAGGGTGGTGACCAGAAGAAAACAGACCAGAAGGGTGGGGAGCAGAAAGCTAAAGACCAGAAGTCTTCAACAGGGCCCCAAACTGAGACAGAGGGTGGGTCCCAAACTTCCAAGAAGAAGAAGAAAGAAGGTCAGAAGAAACCCTGGTGTAAAACTTGTAAGAACACCTCTCACTGGACAAGTGAGTGTAAAAAGGGTGGAGCCCCCAGCACTGCAGCCCCTAAGGCACCTGCACCCACTAGTACAGTTAGCAGTGCTGGTCCTCAAGCCAAGGGTTTAGTGGGAATCACTTTGGGAACTGGAGGAGATTCTGACCTAGTCAGAACTCTTACACAGGCTGTTTTGGTTTGTGAAGGGGACCTGGATTTGGTCCCTGACATAAGTCCCAGTAATCTGGGCAAATACAGACAGACGCCTTTGATTAACAACAAAGTGGCTCAAGCTTACAGGGACACATGTGCCAGTGTCACTATGGTGACACCTAACTTTGTGGACCCTGGACAATACATGCCAGGCGATGATTACCTGGTGACCAATGCCAGCAATGTCACTACTACACATAGTGTGGCACTTGTTAACTTTTCCTGGGGAGGGGTAACTGGCCTAAAGAAAGTTGTGGTTAGTGCTGATCTCCCAGTAGAATGTTTGTTGGGCAATGACCTGGAGAACTCTCTATGGTCAGAAGTTGAGTACAGGACTCATGCAGAGATGTTAGGGATATCATCACATGTCCTTGCTGTGACCAGGTCACAGGCCAAAAAGTGCCTCTCTGAACCTCAGGTCTTGGATCCTGGAACAATGGACCAAGTACCTCCCAAGAAGAAGAACAGGAGGGTTAAGGCTGTGCCTTCCCAACTGCCTACAAGTGAGGATCAGGCTTCACAGGAAACTGATCTTGAGACCCCTGAAGGAACTGTCCCTGAAGAACTTGAACCTGATCAGGTTGAGTTTCTGGGGACAGGGGGACCTTCTAGGGCAGACTTGGGGCAGGCTCAGTTAACCTGTCCTTCTCTTGAACCCCTCAGACAGCAGGCTGCTGCTGAGGCTGCTGGGAATGCTCAAGGTGCCCATAAAGTATATTGGGACGATGGACTCCTTTATTCAGAGGCTAGAGACCCCAAGCCTGGTGCTACCAGGAGGTTGGTTATACCTCTGCAATTTAGGGGCTTCCTACTCACCTTGGCCCATGATATTCCTTTAGCAGGACACCTAGGCCAGAACAAGACTTGGGACAGGCTTGTCCCTCACTTTCACTGGCCTCACATGTCTGAAGACACCAAGGAGTTTTGTCGCTCCTGTGAAACCTGCCAAGCCAGTGGTAAAGCAGGTGGAACAACAAAGGCCCCCCTGATACCACTACCTGTGGTGGGGGTTCCCTTTGAGAGAGTGGGGATTGATATTGTTGGTCCAATGGATCCCCCTACAGCATCTGGGCACAGATTCATACTGGTGGTAGTGGATCATGCCACCAGGTACCCAGAGGCAATTCCCCTTAGGACCACAACAGCTCCTGTTGTGGCCAGGGCCCTACTTGGAGTTTTCTCCAGAGTGGGGTTTCCTAAGGAGGTAATATCAGATAGAGGTACCAACTTCATGTCTGGATATTTGACAGCTATGTGGAAGGAATGTGGTGTAAACTACAAGTTCACCACTCCTTATCACCCACAATGCAATGGGCTTGTTGAGAGATTTAACAAGACCCTAAAGGGCATGATTAAAGGATTACCTGAAAAGCTCAGGCGAAGATGGGACATCCTTCTGCCCTGCCTTTTGTTCGCTTACAGAGAGGTCCCTCAAAAGGGGGTTGGCTTCAGCCCCTTTGAATTGTTGTTTGGGCACCCTGTAAGAGGACCCCTGTGTCTTGTAAAGGAAGGATGGGAGTTACCTCTCAAAAAGCCTAAACAGGACATAGTGGACTATGTACTTGGTCTCCGCTCCAGGATGGCAGAGTACATGGAAAAGGCATCTAAAAACCTTGAGGCTAGCCAAGAATTACAAAAAGCTTGGCATGACCAAAAGGCTGTCCTTGTTGAATTTCAGCCTGGACAGAAGGTATGGGTGTTGGAGCCAGTGGCCCCAGCAGCACTCCAAGACAAATGGTCTGGACCCCATACAATTCTGGAAAAGAAGGGAGAGGTTACCTACTTGGTGGACCTAGGAACTCCCAGGAGCCCCCACAGGGTGCTCCACGTGAACAGATTGAAGGCATATGTCAGCAGGGCAGACATGGGCTTGCTCATGGCTACAGATGAGGGGCAGGAGGAAGAGAGTGACCCTCTCCCAGACCTGCTCACTCAGAACCCTGAGGATGGCTCAGTTGATGGTGTGGCCTTAGGTGGCAGCCTCACTGAACATCAGCAACATGACTGCAGACAAGTTCTACAGGCATACAGGCATATGTTCTCCTTGACACCCAGTCAGACTAACTGGTGTACACATGTGGTGGACACTGGTGACAGTCTTCCTGTAAAGAGCAAGATTTACAGGCAACCTGACCACGTCAGGGACTGTATAAAGACTGAGGTGCAAAAGATGCTGGAATTAGGTGTCATTGAGCCTTCAGAGAGCCCCTGGGCTAGCCCAGTGGTTCTGGTCCCCAAACCTCACACCAAAGATGGCAAGAGAGAGATGAGGTTCTGTGTGGATTACGGAGGACTCAATGCTGTCACCAGGACAGATGCACACCCTATTCCAAGGGCAGATGAGCTCATTGACAAGTTGGCTTCTGCCAAATATTTGAGCACATTTGACTTGACAGCTGGCTACTGGCAAATCAGGTTAGCTGAGGAGTCTAAAGCCAAAACAGCATTTTCTACCCCTAGTGGGCATTATCAGTTTGTGGTGATGCCCTTTGGTTTGAAAAATGCACCTGCCACCTTCCAAAGGTTGGTGAACCAAGTCCTCACTGGGTTGGATGACTTTTGTGCAGCTTATCTGGACGATATTGCTGTCTTTAGCTCCACCTGGGAGGATCACCTGATCCACCTGAAGGAAGTGCTTGAGGCTCTGCAGAAGGCAGGCCTCACTATCAAGGCAACAAAGTGCCAGATAGGGCAGAGCAAGGTTGTATACCTGGGCCACCTTGTAGGTGGAGGCCAAGTTCAACCACTGGAGAGTAAGATCCAGACCATCAAGGACTGGTCCCCTCCAACTACCCAGACTCAGGTCAGAGCTTTCTTGGGCCTGACTGGGTACTACAGGAAGTTTGTTAAGAACTATGGGTCCATTGTGACTCCTCTTAATGATCTGACATCCAAGAAGATGCCCAAAAAGGTTCAGTGGACAGAAATCTGTCAAAAGGCATTTGATGACCTGAAGAAGGCCATGTGCTCTGCACCTATCCTGAAGAGTCCTGACTACTCAAGAGAGTTCATTGTCCAAACAGATGCTTCTGAGTTGGGAGTGGGAGCAGTGCTTTCACAGCTTAATGTAGATGGCCAGGACCAGCCCATTGCTTTCATTAGCAGAAGGCTGACCCCCAGAGAGAAACGTTGGTCAGCCATAGAGAGGGAGGCCTTTGCTGTGGTGTGGGCCCTGAAGAAGTTGAGGCCATACTTATTTGGTACTCACTTCAAGATTCAGACCGACCATAAGCCCCTCCTATGGCTTAATCAGATGAAGGGTGAAAACCCCAAACTACTCAGGTGGTCCATTTCCCTACAGGGGATGGACTTTACAGTGGAGCACCGCCCAGGGACTGACCATGGCAACGCAGATGGTCTCTCCAGGTACTTCCACTTAGAACATGAAGACACAACTGGTCAAGGTTAGTCTAATGTCCCTGCGTTTGGGGGGGGGTTATGTAGGAGAGTAGGGTCTGCTATCCTATGGTCACCCCAAATTTTTGCTTTTTGCTTCACTGGTTTCTGACTTAATGTGGCTGTGGGCCTGCTAATCAGACCCACAGCCTGCTGTTCTCTCTCTAAATTACTGCCAATGCACTCTAGGTGCATTACGAATTGGAACTGGTTCACCTTATGAGCCCCTGTATAAGTGCACCCTAGGTGCCCAGGGCATAGGTGTATCCAAGGCCTACCAGGGGCTGCAGCATGTATTATGCCACCCCTGGCCTGGCCTCCATATTTGACACAACTGGCTGATCACTCAGCTGGGGTAAGTCGGTGTAACCACCTCTTACTTAGGTACAGTATGTCTGTGCCTAACCCTAAACTGGACACATATGTTCCTATCAGCCACTCCTATGGAAGGCCTCATCAATCCTGGAGGCAGAGTGCTTGGAAATATGTGAGATGGTGCTCTAGCATGAGCTGAGCCTGTCTGCAGCTGTCGGGAACAACTCCCTAAGCTGTTCCGGGATATTGCCATACCATATACTCTTAAGTGCATTATAATCCTCGCGGTTAAATGCTATCTTTGGTTTGGCTTTATCAAAACATGTCGAGTAAGGTGTCATACGAATTGGAATACTATCCCCTCGCCAATTCTGGCGACGGGGATAGCATTCCACCCTTCTAGAGGGACACGACATGTGTGTAGCCTTAACCCCGGTTAAAGTTAAACAGAGCCTCAGCTTCACAAAATGGACGCTGCCACCACAGACACAAGTCTGGCCTCCTGCTGCTGACCGAAACTCGGCAGATGGTGGCCTGGACAAAGGGTTTCCTGCCTTGGGAGGTGCGAGCACCACCCCAGACAGGATTTTGTGTATTGGGTAGGACAGGGCTGAATAGAATCAGACATGCCCGGGGCACACAAGGTGTCCCCGTGCATAGGCCAGCCCAAACCGGTTCTGGGGCCTTCCAGCCCCAGTCCTGGCGCGGAGCTGGACAAAGGAAAGGGGGTGTAACCGCCCCCCTTCCTGGTTCCTCCCAGAGGAGGGACCTAGTAGGTGATCCACCCCCTAGATTGGAATAAGAGGGGGAGCAGTGCCATTGCACAGCAGATCATCCCGAAATCAACTTAAAACTAAGAAGAAGACTGGACTTCGACATTCTGCTGCACAGAAGACTGAAGAGAATCTCCCTTGTGGCCAAGGAGTGACCACCCTGTGAACACAGGTACCAACCAGCAACTCGTTGTCTGCTTTGCCGCCGCCTCCCGCCGGAGCCCGAGCCCAGAGCCCGACAAGAACCAGATTCCCAGACCTCTCAGAGCCCGATCCACAGTCCCTGCAAAGAAGGGACCCGTGGAGGCACCGAGTGACGTGGGACCGGACCTCTTGAAAGACACCCGAACAGCTCACTGCGCAGCTTCTGAGGCATCCTCGACGTTGTGCTTTGGGGATTGAGAACCCCCACCACCGAGCAGCCCTTGCACCGAAGATCAGCCCTCCAGCATCTCCACGATCTGCGTGGGGCCCTTTTGCATTGTGCCACTCGACGCGCCATCCCGGCCACTAGCCACGCGGCCAGCGGCCATCTTGGCGACGAACCCGAAGATTTAAACAGCAGGTCTGGTTGCTCCAGACCTACCCAAACTCCTGTGAAAAGGAGCACCCGCTCTGACCTTGCTGGTCCGAGTGAACAGCATCTTTCAACTTCTGCGTGGCTTGCATTTGCCAAGGCCTGTTTGCTCCGATCAGGTCGCCGACACCGCCAACAGCGAGAAGCCTACGTGGGACAGCTCGTGACCGACTCCTGGACGTCCTCGACCCCGGGTATCCACGTGGCTGCAGAAAGAAGCTACCCGACAACGCCTGTCTGCACCCGACATCACCTGGTTCCACTCTGGTTCCACGGCAGTCACTGGCTAGTGACTTTGAACACTGTCCCCTCTGCTTTCAGGTCTTCACATCTACAGATCCACCCTTGGATCCACCGGAACTCTTCTCATCGAGCCGCCTGCAGCATCTCCTGCTCCAAGCACCATCGACCAGCGTGACGAAACCCGACACATCTTCGACCCTGTGCACCCGCTTCCTGTGGGTGAGGTAACTCAGCTCCGCCGGTGCTCCTGCACTGGTACACATCCCAAGGGCCTGGGTTTTAAGTTTCAGCTCCGTAGGTCACTCGGAAGGTTCCTAACTTTCTAACTTTGTGCTTTTTACGCACCATAGACTTTGTATTGAGAAGTGCGTGCACTTTGAACACTGCACCCGAGTCCCGTGGGCCTTTCCCGACTTAGTTAACTCCAGTCTCGAATAGCTCCAGCGATTCCCAAGGCCCTAGGCCTCTTCACTTTCCTCCTGGTATCCCTTATACCACTTATTTAGTATATGGTTTAGGTGGCCCCTAGGGCTCATCCATATTGTGCAACTTTTGTGTATTTTAAACTGTCTTGTGATTTAACGCTTGTGCTTCTGTGCTCATAAAGAGTCCAGGGGATTTTAATAGTTAATAAATCAATATATATTTTCAATATATATCTGTGTGGTGTCCCTTTCATTTGGTATTCAAGGGGATTGTGTATGGTATAACAGCTGGCTTCACATGCCTTTCAGAGTTTAGCCTAAGACTGCTTTGTCCACGTTACCACTAGGATAACTGGTCTACAAGGTTGAATTACAACCATCATCATAAGGGTTGCTTGGCATGGTACAAAGTGATCACTAGAACTAGTGAGCATTATATACCAGGCCAACTTCTCACAGGGTTGCAGAATTTTGACTTGACAGAATGGGTTTTTAGCTTAAGGGTGTGTAGATGGAATGCAAGGTGTGTAAGTATGTGTCCATGGAGTGCTTCAAGTGTAAAATGTGTATGATTTGTGCAGTTAAAGTTCTAATTTTGCCTACGAGAAAGAGAAGTACTACAGAAGAATTATAAAGGATTGGCACATTGGCTGCCTTTGCTGATCACACAGTTGGCTAATTTGCGAAGCATTGGTCTATTAAGTTGCAGAGTGTGGTTGAACTTGGTTAGGAGAATTGGTGCCTATTTCTGTGTCCTGCTGAAGACAAGGACGGCTTGATACCACTGTCAAAGACCAGTTTATTGAGAAACGCATCCAGGAAAGAAGAAGTGTTGAGTCGAGAGTGGTTCTCCTCCAATTTCTCTCCACTTGCTCGAAATGCAGAGAGTCCATTATAGCACAGAACAGAGTGTTAAAGTCGGGGATGGAAGAGGATGAAAATGGGAAGTTTACTTATGGAGAGAACTGAGAAATGTCCTGTGTGCAGACACCAGTATTTGATGATTGAATGCATTTAAATAATGCCTCTAGACTGCAAGTTTTTATCTGTGCCTCAGTGGCCTAATGGATAAGGCACTGGCCTCCTAAGCCAGGGATTGTGGGTTCGAGTCCCATCTGAGGTGAAAACCAATATCCACTCTTACTTTTCCAGAAAAATTGATATATTTATTACATGCTTCCGCTCAGAAGCTTATGTGGTATTAGGAACTTTGAAATGGTACCATTTTACTTCTGTACTCTTCAGAGTCATGTTGGTGTTCTGAAACTACAAAGTAGATTTTTAAACACCTATCTTTGTCAGATGCAACTTTGACCCTGCAGAAGATATTCCTTTGGAAAAAATTATTTGAATTGGATTGGTGTAACTGTTGTTTCTAGAGGTGGTGACCGGCTTTCAGCTACCTGAATAGGGCAATGTCAGGATTCATGAAACGTATACAACCTTTGAGCGTGTGTAAATTGGCATATCCAGAAAGGAGCAGTTTTTACTACTGTCAAAACAGTTTCTCTCCACCTCTAGAAATATCCAGAGCTATGTAAAGCATACAACTGAGCTTTATTCTCATGAAGAAAGAGGTTTAAATGCAAAAAAGAAAACAAAAGCTTATCGTACTGGTGACATTTTCATTATATAGATTCCAAAAGAGTGCTTTAATTGAAAGGAGCTGAAAACACACAATGGGATGTAAACCTAAATAACTATCAATATCATATTTCCCATCCTTGCATACCACCTACATTATAAAAATAAGTACAAAAGGACATATGACCGCGTGGCCTAATGGATAAGGCGTCTGACTTCGGATCAGAAGATTGAGGGTTCGAGTCCCTTCGTGGTCGGTTTTTGCCAATGGTCACACAACTCAGATTTCCATTCAGAATGGAAGCAGGCTCTTCCAATACTCTTATAGCCATCATGTTCTCATTCCTAATTATTCATGAAGTGGAGTACATACTGCACAGTCATTTAGATTGCATCTTCAGCCTAAAATCTTGTTCATGTTAGTGGCATTAAGAAGTGCTTCTATGTACACGCACGGAATATGTAATAGGGTGGCAGAATTTTGACTTGACAGAATTGGTTTTTAGCTTAAGGGTGTGTAGATGGAATGCAAGGTGTGTAAGTATGTGTTCATGGAGTGCTTCAAGTGTAAAATCTGTATGATTTGTGCAGTTAAAGTTCTAATTTTGCCTACGAGAAAGAGAAGTACTACAGAAGAATTATAAAGGATTGGCACATTGGCTGCCTTTGCTGATGACACAGTTGGTTAATTTGTGAAGCATTGGTCTATTAAGTTGCAGAGTGTGGTTGAACTTGGTTAGGAGAATTGGTGCCTGTTTCTGTGTCCTGCTGAAGACAAGGACGGCTTGATACCACTGTCAAAGACCAGTTTATTGAGAAACGCATCCAGGAAAGAAGAAGTGTTGAGTCGAGAGTGGTTCTCCTCCAATTTCTCTCCACTTGCTCGAAATGCAGAGAGTCCATTATAGCACAGAACAGAGTGTTAAAGTCGGGGATGGAAGAGGATGAAAATGGGAAGTTTACTTATGGAGAGAACTGAGAAATGTCCTGTGTGCAGACACCAGTGTTTGACGATTGAATGCATTTAAATAATGCCTCTAGACTGCAAGTGTTTATTTGTGCCTCGGTGACCTAATGGATAAGGCACTGGCCTCCTAAGCCAGGGATTGTGGGTTCGAGTCCCATCTGAGGTGAAAACCAATATCCACTCTTACTTTTCCAGAAAAATTGATATATTTATTACATGCTTCCGCTCAGAAGCTTATGGGGTATTAGGAACTTTGAAATGGTACCATTTTACTTCTGTACTCTTCAGAGTCATGTTGGTGTTCTGAAACTACAAAGTAGATTTTTAAACACCTATCTTTGTCAGATGAAACTTTGACCCGGCAGAAGATATTCCTTTGGAAAAAATGATTTGAATTGGATTGCTGTAACTGTTGTTTCTAGAGGTGGTGACAGGCTTTCAGCTACTTGAATAGGGCAAGTCAGGATTCATGAAACGTATACAACCTTTGAGCGTGTGTAAATTGGCATATCCAGAAAGGAGCAGTTTTTACTACTGTCAAAACAGTTTCTCTCCACCTCTAGAAATATCCAGAGCTATGTAAAGCATACAACTGAGCTTTATTCTCATGAAGAAAGAGGTTTAAATGCAAAAAAGAAAACCAAAGCTTATCGTACTGGAGACATTTTCATTATATAGATTCCAAAAGAGTGCTTTAATTGAAAGGAGCTGAAAACACACAATGGGATGTAAACCTAAATAACTATCAATATCATATTTCCCATCCTTGCATACCACCTACATTATAAAAATAAGCACAGCAGGACATATGACCGCGTGGCCTAATGGATAAGGCGTCTGACTTCGTATCAGAAGATTGAGGGTTCGAGTCCCTTCGTGGTCGGTTTTTGCCAATGGTCACACAACTCAGATTTCCATTCAGAATGGAAGCAGGCTCTTCCAATACTCTTATAGCCATCATGTTCTCATTCCTAATTATTCATGAAGTGGAGTACATACTGCACAGTCATTTAGATTGCATCTTCAGCCTAAAATCTTGTTCATGTTAGTGGCATTAAGAAGTGCTTCTAAGTACACGCACAGAATATGTAATAGGGTTGCAGAATTTTGACTTGACAGAATGGGTTTTTAGCTTAAGGGTGTGTAGATGAAATGCAAGGTGTGTAAGTATGTGTTCATGGAGTGCTTCAAGTGTAAAATCTGTATGATTTGTGCAGTTAAAGTGCTAATTTTGCCTACGAGAAAGAGAAGTACTACAGAAGAATTATAAAGGATTGGCACATTGGCTGCCTTTGCTGATGACACAGTTGGCTAATTTGTGAAGCATTGGTCTATTAAGTTGCAGAGTGTGGTTGAACTTGGTTAGGAGACTTGGTGCCTGTTTCTGTGTCCTGCTGAAGACAAGGACGGCTTGATACCACTGTCAAAGCCCAGTTTATTGAGAAAAGCATCCAGGAAAGAAGAAGTGTTGAGTCGAAAGTGGTTCTCCTCCAATTTCTCTCCACTTGCGCGAAATGCAGAGCCTCCATTATAGCACAGAACAGAGTGTTAAAGTCGGGGATGGAAGAGGATGAAAATGGGAAGTTTACTTATGGAGAGAACTGAGAAATGTCCTGTGTGCAGACACCAGTGTTTGACGATTGAATACATTTAAATAATGCCTCTAGACTGCAAATGTTTATCTGTGCCTCAGTGGCCTAATGGATAAGACACTGGCCTCCTAAGCCAGGGATTGTGGGTTCGAGTCCCATCTGAGGTGAAAACCAATATCCACTCTTACTTTTCCAGAAAAATTGATATATTTATTACATGCTTCCGCTCAGAAGCTTATGTGGTATTAGGAACTTTGAAATGGTACCATTTTACTTCGGTACTCTTCAGAGTCATGTTGGTGTTCTGAAACTACAAAGTAGATTTTTAAACACCTATCTTTGTCAGATGAAACTTTGACCCGGCAGAAGATATTCCTTTGGAAAAAATGATTTGAATTGGATTGGTGTAACTGTTGTTTCTAGAGGTGGTGACAGGCTTTCAGCTACCTGAATAGGGCAATGTCAGGATTCATGAAACGTATACAACCTTTGAGCGTGTGTAAATTGGCATATCCAGAAAGGAGCAGTTTTTACTACTGTCAAAACAGTTTCTCTCCACCTCTAGAAATATCCAGAGCTATGTAAAGCATACAACTGAGCTTTATTCTCATGAAGAAAGAGGTTTAAATGCAAAAAAGAAAACAAAAGCTTATCGTACTGGTGACATTTTCATTATATAGATTCCAAAAGAGTGCTTTAATTGAAAGGAGCTGAAAACACACAATGGGATGTAAACCTAAATAACTATCAATATCATATTTCCCATCCTTGCATACCACCTACATTATAAAAATAAGCACAGCAGGACATATGACCGCGTGGCCTAATGGATAAGGCGTCTGACTTCGTATCAGAAGATTGAGGGTTCGAGTCCCTTCGTGGTCGGTTTTTGCCAATGGTCACACAACTCAGATTTCCATTCAGAATGGAAGCAGGCTCTTCCAATACTCTTATAGCCATCATGTTCTCATTCCTAATTATTCATGAAGTGGAGTACATACTGCACAGTCATTTAGATTGCATCTTCAGCCTAAAATCTTGTTCATGTTAGTGGCATTAAGAAGTGCTTCTAAGTACACGCACAGAATATGTAATAGGGTTGCAGAATTTTAACTTGACAGAATGGGTTTTTAGCTTAAGGGTGTGTAGATGAAATGCAAGGTGTGTAAGTATGTGTTCATGGAGTGCTTCAAGTGTAAAATCTGTATGATTTGTGCAGTTAAAGTGCTAATTTTGCCTACGAGAAAGAGAAGTACTACAGAAGAATTATAAAGGATTGGCACATTGGCTGCCTTTGCTGATGACACAGTTGGCTAATTTGTGAAGCATTGGTCTATTAAGTTGCAGAGTGTGGTTGAACTTGGTTAGGAGACTTGGTGCCTGTTTCTGTGTCCTGCTGAAGACAAGGACGGCTTGATACCACTGTCAAAGCCCAGTTTATTGAGAAAAGCATCCAGGAAAGAAGAAGTGTTGAGTCGAAAGTGGTTCTCCTCCAATTTCTCTCCACTTGCGCGAAATGCAGAGCCTCCATTATAGCACAGAACAGAGTGTTAAAGTCGGGGATGGAAGAGGATGAAAATGGGAAGTTTACTTATGGAGAGAACTGAGAAATGTCCTGTGTGCAGACACCAGTGTTTGACGATTGAATACATTTAAATAATGCCTCTAGACTGCAAATGTCTATCTGTGCCTCAGTGGCCTAATGGATAAGACACTGGCCTCCTAAGCCAGGGATCGTGGGTTCGAGTCCCATCTGAGGTGAAAACCAATATCCACTCTTACTTTTCCAGAAAAATTGATATATTTATTACATGCTTCCGCTCAGAAGCTTATGTGGTATTAGGAACTTTGAAATGGTACCATTTTACTTCGGTACTCTTCAGAGTCATGTTGGTGTTCTGAAACTACAAAGTAGATTTTTAAACACCTATCTTTGTCAGATGAAACTTTGACCCGGCAGAAGATATTCCTTTGGAAAAAATGATTTGAATTGGATTGGTGTAACTGTTGTTTATAGAGGTGGTGACAGGCTTTCAGCTACTTGAATAGGGCAAGTCAGGATTCATGAAACGTATACAACCTTTGAGCGTGTGTAAATTGGCATATCCAGAAAGGAGCAGTTTTTACTACTGTCAAAACAGTTTCTCTCCACCTCTAGAAATATCCAGAGCTATGTAAAGCATACAACTGAGCTTTATTCTCATGAAGAAAGAGGTTTAAATGCAAAAAAGAAAACAAAACTTTATCGTACTGGAGACATTTTCATTATATAGATTCCAAAAGAGTGCTTTAATTGAAAGGAGCTGAAAACACACAATGGGATGTAAACCTAAATAACTATCAATATCATATTTCCCATCCTTGCATACCACCTACATTATAAAAATAAGCACAGCAGGACATATGACCGCGTGGCCTAATGGATAAGGCGTCTGACTTCGTATCAGAAGATTGAGGGTTCGAGTCCCTTCGTGGTCGGTTTTTGCCAATGGTCACACAACTCAGATTTCCATTCAGAATGGAAGCAGGCTCTTCCAATACTCTTATAGCCATCATGTTCTTATTCCTAATTATTCATGAAGTGGAGTACATACTGCACAGTCATTTAGATTGCATCTTCAGCCTAAAATCTTGTTCATGTTAGTGGCATTAAGAAGTGCTTCTATGTACACGCACGGAATATGTAATAGGGTTGCAGAATTTTGACTTGACATAATGGGTTTTTAGCTTAAGGGTGTGTAGATGAAATGCAAGGTGTGTAAGTATGTGTTCATGGAGTGCTTCAAGTGTAAAATCTGTATGATTTGTGCAGTTAAAGTGCTAATTTTGCCTACGAGAAAGAGAAGTACTACAGAAGAATTATAAAGGATTGGCACATTGGCTGCCTTTGCTGATGACACAGTTGGCTAATTTGTGAAGCATTGGTCTATTAAGTTGCAGAGTGTGGTTGAACTTGGTTAGGAGAATTGGTGCCTGTTTCTGTGTCCTGCTGAAGACAAGGACGGCTTGATACCACTGTCAAAGACCAGTTTATTGAGAAACGCATCCAGGAAAGAAGAAGTGTTGAATCGAGAGTGGTTCTCCTCCAATTTCTCTCCACTTGCTCGAAATGCAGAGAGTCCATTATAGCACAGAACAGAGTGTTAAAGTCGGGGATGGAAGAGGATGAAAATGGGAAGTTTACTTATGGAGAGAACTGAGAAATGTCCTGTGTGCAGACACCAGTGTTTGACGATTGAATGCATTTAAATAATGCCTCTAGACTGCAAGTGTTTATTTGTGCCTCAGTGGCCTAATGCATAAGGCACTGGCCTCCTAAGCCAGGGATTGTGGGTTCGAGTCCCATCTGAGGTGAAAACCAATATCCACTCTTACCTTTCCAGAAAAATTGATATATTTATTACATGCTTCCGCTCAGAAGCTTATGGGGTATTAGGAACTTTGAAATGGTACCATTTTACTTCTGTACTCTTCAGAGTCATGTTGGTGTTCTGAAACTACAAAGTAGATTTTTAAACACCTATCTTTGTCAGATGAAACTTTGACCCGGCAGAAGATATTCCTTTGGAAAAAATGATTTGAATTGGATTGCTGTAACTGTTGTTTCTAGAGGTGGTGACAGGCTTTCAGCTACTTGAATAGGGCAAGTCAGGATTCATGAAACGTATACAACCTTTGAGCGTGTGTAAATTGGCATATCCAGAAAGGAGCAGTTTTTACTACTGTCAAAACAGTTTCTCTCCACCTCTAGAAATATCCAGAGCTATGTAAAGCATACAACTGAGCTTTATTCTCATGAAGAAAGAGGTTTAAATGCAAAAAAGAAAACAAAAGCTTATCGTACTGGAGACATTTTCATTATATAGATTCCAAAAGAGTGCTTTAATTGAAAGGAGCTGAAAACACACAATGGGATGTAAACCTAAATAATTATCAATATCATATTTCCCATCCTTGCATACCACCTACATTTTAAAAATAAGCACAGCAGGACATATGACCGCGTGGCCTAATGGATAAGGCGTCTGACTTCGTATCAGAAGATTGAGGGTTCGAGTCCCTTCGTGGTCGGTTTTTGCCAATGGTCACACAACTCAGATTTCCATTCAGAATGGAAGCAGGCTCTTCCAATACTCTTATAGCCATCATGTTCTCATTCCTAATTATTCATGAAGTGGAGTACATACTGCACAGTCATTTAGATTGCATCTTCAGCCTAAAATCTTGTTCATGTTAGTGGCATTAAGAAGTGCTTCTAAGTACACGCACAGAATATGTAATAGGGTTGCAGAATTTTGACTTGACAGAATGGGTTTTTAGCTTAAGGGTGTGTAGATGAAATGCAAGGTGTGTAAGTATGTGTTCATGGAGTGCTTCAAGTGTAAAATCTGTATGATTTGTGCAGTTAAAGTGCTAATTTTGCCTACGAGAAAGAGAAGTACTACAGAAGAATTATAAAGGATTGGCACATTGGCTGCCTTTGCTGATGACACAGTTGGCTAATTTGTGAAGCATTGGTCTATTAAGTTGCAGAGTGTGGTTGAACTTGGTTAGGAGACTTGGTGCCTGTTTCTGTGTCCTGCTGAAGACAAGGACGGCTTGATACCACTGTCAAAGCCCAGTTTATTGAGAAAAGCATCCAGGAAAGAAGAAGTGTTGAGTCGAAAGTGGTTCTCCTCCAATTTCTCTCCACTTGCGCGAAATGCAGAGCCTCCATTATAGCACAGAACAGAGTGTTAAAGTCGGGGATGGAAGAGGATAAAAATGGTAAGTTTACTTATGGAGAGAACTGAGAAATGTCCTGTGTGCAGACACCAGTGTTTGACGATTGAATACATTTAAACAATGCCTCTAGACTGCAAGTGTTTATATGTGCCTCAGTGGCCTAATGGATAAGGCACTGGCCTCCTAAGCCAGGGATTGTGGGTTCAAGTCCCATCTGAGGTGAAAACCAATATCCACTCTTACTTTTCCAGAAAAATTGATATATTTATTACATGCTTCCGCTCAGAAGCTTATGTGGTATTAGGAACTTTGAAATGGTACCATTTTACTTCTGTACTCTTCAGAGTCATGTTGGTGTTCTGAAACTACAAAGTAGATTTTTAAACACCTATCTTTGTCAGATGCAACTTTGACCCGGCAGAAGATATTCCTTTGGAAAAAATGATTTTTATTGGATTGGTGTAACTGTTGTTTCTAGAGGTGGTGACAGGCTTTCAGCTACTTGAATAGGGTAAGTCAGGATTCATGAAACGTATACAACCTTTGAGCGTGTGTAAATTGGCATATCCAGAAAGGAGCAGTTTTTACTACTGTCAAAACAGTTTCTCTCCACCTCTAGAAATATCCAGAGCTATGTAAAGCATACAACTGAGCTTTATTCTCATGAAGAAAGAGGTTTAAATGCAAAAAAGGAAAAAAAAAACTTATCGTACTGGAGACATTTTCATTATATAGATTCCAAAAGAGTGCTTTAATTGAAAGGAGCTGAAAACACACAATGGGATGTAAACCTAAATAACTATCAATATCATATTTCCCATCCTTTCATACCACCTACATTATAAAAATAAGCAGCGCAGGACATATGACCGCGTGGCCTAATGGATAAGGCGACTGACTTCGGATCAGAAGATTGAGGGTTCGAGTCCCTTCGTGGTCGGTTTTTGCCAATGGTCACACAACTCAGATTTCCATTCAGAATGGAAGCAGGCTCTTCCAATACTCTTATAGCCATCATGTTCTCATTCCTAATTATTCATGAAGTGGAGTACATACTGCACAGTCATTTAGATTGCATCTTCAGCCTAAAATCTTGTTCATGTTAGTGGCATTAAGAAGTGCTTCTATGTACACGCACGGAATATGTAATAGGGTTGCAGAATTTTGACTTGACAGAATGGGTTTTTAGCTTAAGGGTGTGTAGATGAAATGCAAGGTGTGTAAGTATGTGTCCATGGAGTGCTTCAAGTATAAAATCTGTATGATTTGTGCAGTTAAAGTGCTAATTTTGCCTACGAGAAAGAAAAGTACTACAGAAGAATTATAAAGGATAGGCACATTGGCTGCCTTTGCTGATGACACAGTTGTCTAATTTGTGAAGCATTGGTCTATTAAGTTGCAGAGTGTGGTTGAACTTGGTTAGGAGACTTGGTGCCTGTTTCTGTGTCCTGCTGAAGACAAGGACGGCTTGATACCACTGTCAAAGCCCAGTTTATTGAGAAAAGCATCCAGGAAAGAAGAAGTGTTGAGTCAAAAGTGGTTCTCCTCCAATTTCTCTCCACTTGCTCGAAATGCAGAGCCTCCATTATAGCACAGAACAGAGTGTTAAAGTCGGGGATGGAAGAGGATGAAAATGGGAAGTTTACTTATGGAGAGAACTGAGAAATGTCCTGTGTGCAGACACCAGTATTTGACGATTGAATGCATTTAAATAATGCCTCTAGACTGCAAGTGTTTATCTGTGCCTCAGTGGCCTAATGGATAAGGCACTGGCCTCCTAAGCCAGGGATTGTGGGTTCGAGTCCCATCTGAGGTGAAAACCAATATCCACTCTTACTTTTCCAGAAAAATTGATATATTTATTACATGCTTCCGCTCAGAAGCTTATGTGGTATTAGGAACTTTGAAATGGTACCATTTTACTTCTGTACTCTTCAGAGTCATGTTGGTGTTCTGAAACTACAAAGTAGATATTTAAACACCTATCTTTGTCAGATGCAACTTTGACCCGGCAGAAGATATTCCTTTGGAAAAAATTATTTGAATTGGATTGGTGTAACTGTTGTTTCTAGAGGTGGTGACAGGCTTTCAGCTACCTGAATAGGGCAATGTCAGGATTCATGAAACGTATACAACCTTTGAGCGTGTGTAAATTGGCATATCCAGAAAGGAGCAGTTTTTACTACTGTCAAAACAGTTTCTCTCCACCTCTAGAAATATCCAGAGCTATGTAAAGCATACAACTGAGCTTTATTCTCATGAAGAAAGAGGTTTAAATGCAAAAAAGAAAACAAAAGCTTATCGTACTGGTGACATTTTCATTATATAGATTCCAAAAGAGTGCTTTAATTGAAAGGAGCTGAAAACACACAATGGGATGTAAACCTAAATAACTATCAATATCATATTTCCCATACTTGCATACCACCTACATTATAAAAATAAGTACAGCAGGACATATGACCGCGTGGCCTAATGGATAAGGCGTCTGACTTCGGATCAGAAGATTGAGGGTTCGAGTCCCTTCGTGGTCGGTTTTTGCCAATGGTCACACAACTCAGATTTCCATTCAGGATGGAAGCAGGCTCTTCCAATACTCTTATAGCCATCATGTTCTCATTCCTAATTATTCATGAAGTGGAGTACATACTGCACAGTCATTTAGATTGCATCTTCAGCCTAAAATCTTGTTCATGTTAGTGGCATTAAGAAGTGCTTCTATGTACACGCACGGAATATGTAATAGGGTTGCAGAATTTTGACTTGACAGAATTGGTTTTTAGCTTAAGGGTGTGTAGATGGAATGCAAGGTGTGTAAGTATGTGTTCATGGAGTGCTTCAAGTGTAAAATCTGTATGATTTGTGCAGTTAAAGTTCTAATTTTGCCTACGAGAAAGAGAAGTACTACAGAAGAATTATAAAGGATTGGCACATTGGCTGCCTTTGCTGATGACACAGTTGGCTAATTTGTGAAGCATTGGTCTATTAAGTTGCAGAGTGTGGTTGAACTTGGTTAGGAGAATTGGTGCCTGTTTCTGTGTCCTGCTGAAGACAAGGACGGCTTGATACCACTATCAAAGACCAGTTTATTGAGAAACGCATCCAGGAAAGAAGAAGTGTTGAGTCGAGAGTGGTTCTCCTCCAATTTCTCTCCACTTGCTCGAAATGCAGAGAGTCCATTATAGCACAGAACAGAGTGTTAAAGTCGGGGATGGAAGAGGATGAAAATGGGAAGTTTACTTATGGAGAGAACT